>NW_021703777.1:69245701-69275249 GCF_005190385.1 Monodon monoceros
GAAGGAAGGAAGGAAGGAAGGAAGGAAGGAAGGAAGGAAGGAAGGAAATCCTATGTTTGAAACCGAGCAGGACCCTGTTGGGCTCCTGGCCATGGAAGCCTTTCTGCCCCTCTGTTTCTTGACTCCAGGCCCCATGACCTTCCCTGAGTTCCAAAGGACAGATTCTAACAGTTACTAATCTGAGAAGGGAAGGGATGCAGAGACAAGGGAGGGGCAGCCAGGAAACAATAGTGCAGCCTTGGGGCAGGATCCTGGTTCCACCTCAAGGGATACACATAAAAAATGTCTTTAAGCTCTTTAAGATGTCAACATTCTTCATACCTGAGAAAGACCACCTGAGGCTACATTAAAGGAAGCAGTGAAGCTCATCAATAAGATTACCTGAGACCAGATTAGAAGAGTGGAGGCTCTGCACACACCTTAATCTTGTCAGCAACCCCACCCTTGAACTATTGCTATAAAACTCCTCATCAAATCCTCCCAGGTTGGGACCCATAATTTTTCAGGGCAGGAACCTGCTGTGTTCCCCTTTGCCTGGCAAGGCAATAAAGCTATTCTTTTCTGCTTCACCTAAAACTGTCTCCAAGATTTGATTTGGCATCCGTGCACAGAGGACGAGCTTTCAGCATCAGATTCTAGTCCTGGCTCTACTTGTAAAGAGCTTGGTGACTTTGAGACCATTATGTACCTTTCTGAATCTCATTTTCTTCATGTAAAAAATGAAGTGAGTGATACAGAGTTTGCAAAGTCCTTTTGGGGACTAAATAGGATGCTGCAGATAACTTACCTAGCCTAGTGCCTGGAATATAGTAGTTACTCAATAAATGGAAAGTTACCACAGCTGTAATAGATCCTCTGGGATGAGATTATAAGAAATACTATTTGCTATTCCATATATCATGAATGAAATTATAAGAATGATGACCTTAACTGATACACATACTTAGTGGAAAACATTTTTTCAGCATAGTAGTGCAACTGGTGAGGGGATCATGTCAAAGCCAGTTAAACATTTTTTGTGTTATTACAAATATTAACACAATTTTATGAATTTGAAAGAGGGTCTTTGCTGAAGTTTCATTATTTGGCTCCCAAGCATCTGAATATCCTTATTATATTGAAGGTGTTCTCTATCTCCCAAAGCAGAAAACAAAGTAGGCAGTTGATTCTTGGAAACTAGTAGCATGTGAACAAAGGTCAGCCAGTTAGATCCTCTGGTTCAGTACTTGGAATCCTGATAAAGTGATGCAAGGACAGAGGCACACTTACAAATACTCATGGAAACAGAAGCAGGGAATACGTAGCTGGGGTTATACCTGCTAGACTAGACTTTCTCTCTGACCAGACCTGAGCTATGTTCTCTGCCTGGTCTCTTTTGAATTATGCTCTTTTCAAGAGCTTGGTTCTCTTGCTCTAAAATTGGTTCTGTGATCAATCCTATGTCTTTCTTATAAATCCCATTCTCTTTTTATATTAACCAGAGTCGATTTCTGCTGTTTGCAATCAAGAACTCCAAGGAATTAGTAAACTAGTGAGTATTTCCTCTCAGTATTACCAAACCTTTGGAGTATAAATTAGGTTATCATAGTATGGAGGGTTTAAATAAATGTACTCTCTACATTGTCCAAGAAGATGACTGTACTGTATGTAGCTCTCACATGTAGAACACTTAGCACCTAAACTGTCATTGTGGAGGTATCATCACACAAAGCAATACCAAAAAAATGGCACTTGAAACTGAATGTAATCTGAGGAGAGGATTTTGGTAACTAAAGTATAATTCCCAAACTCTGGTGATAAATTAAGAACATGGATTTTACCTGTCCCACCAGCAAACCTTCTGAGACTGTATTTGATGTTGTGTAATGTGGTAGAGAGGGAGAAGCCATGCTAGAATAGATGCAGAACGTGAAGAGGACCACGTTAAATATTTCCTAGAGGTGGAATGCAGGCAGGGGCAGAAGGAGAGAGGAACACCACCAGCCCAAAGTCCTCCCACTGAGCAGTGAAGAGTGCACATCGCCTCATCCTGTCTTGCCTTTTAAAATGTGGTAACTAGGGAAATCATTCTTACTTAATAAAAAGTGTGGGACTTGTAGATAAACAGCGATTCTGAACTTCCCTTGGAGGGGTAATTTATTGAATAGGCGGGGTGAGAGAAGCCAGTACGAGTACAAGCAATGTTTTTCTTAGATCAAAAGTGTATTAGAGGAACTTTTATAGAATTCTTTCAGGTTCCTTGGATTTTCTCAGAGTGTGATTGTTTGTAGAGGCCTCAAAATGCTGTTTAGCATTTCTGTGTTTATATTCATTTGCCCAGAGAGATTGCTGGAGCAAGTCCAAAAATACATAGAATATGCAAGGACTTTTTTTTCCTAGCATAATTTTTGTAAACACTGACTACAGAAGCATCTATTTTATATCTTTTTGGACATGACCATGGGCCTGTGCTTCTGTAAGGAGTCATTGAGCCTGGTATGATATTTTGCATGCCTATAACCTGTACCCTATTTATCTGCCCTGAGTCATAAGTACTATTAAGAAGCAATGCTAAATTAAAACAAGAAATCAGAAATATAAATAACTTCTCCTTGATGAACGATATGCATTAATGCTTACTTAATCTTATTAGATATAACACTTCCAGAAAGATTTCCCAGGATAAATTCCCTTCGGCATAAACTCTTTTCAATAAACCTTTCATCATTTATAAACTTTGATGAAATAGATTCCTTAAATAGCCGTTAGAATTTCCTTAAACATTATATTTTCATATTATTTAAAAATAATGAGAAATTCTATTTACTAATCTTTGTTTTCATAGTTTAATCTTGAGAAGGTGCTTTTTAACTTGAGCAGAATGAACTAATCCAGAATATTTTAAGATTATCATCAGAATCATTCTGGATCATGCACACAGCTTCACAGAACTTCAGAACTAGCAGCCATTTGGTTGTGAAAGGCTTCTCTCTTATATGAGCCAGACATGCCCAGGCCAGGTCACCATACTCTGGGTATAAAGCCAAGAGATGTGGGTCAATGGAATTTCTTTTTTTAGACTCTTCCACTCTTGCGTTCTACATTTTTTTCCTTCCACGGGTAGAAGGAGAAAAAACATTATGTGTTTATACAATAAGCATGAAGGAAGTATCTAAGAACTAATATCAATATAGAATGGGCATCTATTATGTTTCAGGGTTTTATGTAGAATGTCTCATTTTACTATCAGAAAAAGCAATGAGACATTATGCAAGTACAAAATACAAACCAAGAGAATACAATGCCTATTTCATATGCTCCCATAGCATCGTGTGTCTACCCCTATTTATCTGTCTACACCTTCAGTGGAGTTAAGTATCTTGAGGATACTGATTGTATTACTGATACTGATTGCCACAGAATGGGTGTCTTCAACAACAGAGATTTATTTTCTCACAGTTCTGAAGGCTACAAGTCCAAGGTCAAGGTGTCAGGAAATTAGGGTTCTTCTGAGACCTCTCTCCTTGTTTTGCAGGTGGCTGCTTTCTCCCTGTGTCCTCTCATGTTGCTTCCTTAGTCTGTGTCTTCTATGTTCTAATCTCCTCTTCTTACAAGAACACCAGTCATAATGGATTAGGCCCACCCAAATGACCTCATTGTTACTTTAATTACCTCTTTAAAGATCCTATACACAAATACAGTCATTTTCTGAAGTACTGGAGTTTAGGACTTCATCGTATAAATTGGAAGGGGGGGTGGAGAGCACAATTCAGTTCATAGCACTCTTCATGTCTAATCATTATTATATCCTCACCACAGAGTTAATGCTTGTTTATATCATACCACCTGTTTTTCCAAGTAATTTTGTAATTTCTTCCTCAATCTGCTAAGAACAACTATTTTCTATACCCCTTATGACATAGCCTCCACCCTCCCACGTCCACTCCCAGGAAATATGGCTGCTGCCAACAGTTCCTTCCCTCTCTGTACAGTGTCTACATCCTGCCTTGAATCTGGGCTGCTTTGACTGATCTGGCCAGCACATGACACTGTGCCAGTTCTGAGCGCAGCCTCTAAGAGGACTGGCTACTTCTGCTCCCTGGGTTTTGAGGCCTTGAGCCACTGTGTAAGAAGTCCAGGCTCCTGGGTTGCAATAAGACAGCCCACAGAGGAACACTGAGGGGCTAGAAATGTTAGTGAGGAAGACGTCTTGGATAGAGAGCTCCTACCTGAGAATATGTTGATGGGGACTCTAACTAGAAGTAGTATCAGCTAACTTCATGCTCCTTTGGCTTCAGTGAAACCCTGTTCCCATTTTACCACCTTGAGGATGGATAGTTTACCATAACCTTGGAGCAGAGTCCCCAACCCCTGGGCCTCGGACTGGTACCAGTCCACGGCCTGTTGGGAACTGGGCCACACAGCAGGAGGTGAGCGGCGGGCAAGCGGGTGAAGCTTCATCTGCCGCTCCCCATTGCTTCCCATCACTCTCATTACCGCCTGAACACCCACCCCTCCCGCTCCGCCCCACGGTCCGTGGGTCCGTGGAAAAACTGTCTTCCACAAAACTGGTCCCTGGTGCCAAAAAGTTTGGGGAGCACTACCTTAGAGAATTCCTTTGCATTATCCCAGGACATAGCGTAGGCAGTGAGAGCGGAATTCTCATTCATCCTTACCCTTATCTAGCTCTGTCCAAAAGGAACTTCAAGCCGCTACTCCAAGCCACTAAACAATTTAATAAAATTAATGTATTTTTAGGCCAAACTCTTGCACTTTTAACATGAAACCAATTTCACATAATTTGAAATCTATTCACTGGAGCAACCATCCACAGAATGATTCTCAACTATTCTTGAATCTGAAATGCCTGTTAAGGTACAATTGGTACTGTCAACATTCCTTGCACAATTTTAATGAGAAAAAAAATTAAAAGCACACTTCTTCGTGTGGCCAGTCATTAATCACTGCAATGATAGCTGGGAAGTAAATTAACTGATACTATAACCTTTTCCCCTTCAGAAGCTAAGTAATCATAAAGGTACCACAGGAAAATTGGTTACATCTGAACACATTTTGTAAGGAGTGATGATAATTAAAAATGGTAAAAATCAAAGTTTCTTTTTTTTTAATTAAAAAAAAGAAACATTCTGAGAACTTCAAACTTGGAGGCAATGCTGTAATTCTCATCTTTCCCCCACTGTCACTTCCTCATGCTTCTCAGGCCATGTCTGTACCCTCTTTCTTGTCACCCCGCCTCCAGGGAACACCTTTGGATCCATTGAGGACATGGGGTCCTTACTGTGTCCTGCTGTTTTCTCAAGGGTCCTGCTCATCTGTGTGGATGGCACATCCTGCACTCCATCCTGAGATCCTTGATGACTGCAGCAGCTTTTATTTCTTCTCCATTCCCATCCTACTACCACAGCCACACTCTGTACGTTGCTGTTTTCGAGAATTGATCCATCTCAAGAGAAAACTGTCATTAGTGTTCTCAGTTTCTCAGTTATTTCTTTCCTTTTTCCCCAGTATTCTTTTCCCACCCCCAAGACATTTAACTTTTGTTTCTATCCAGGTCAGATATCATGGTGTCTCACGTTCTCAACTCTCTAAGTCCTTTGCCTTTCTCCCAACTTGTTTTGCTAAACTGCATATAACCTCCGATTAATATAAACTCCTGGTTTCCTAATTTCCTACGTGGTCCGATGGGAGCTGCTGGAAAACTGGAGAATCATATAACAATATTGATTTGTTTGATTTCAAGTTTATAAACTAAAATATCAAATGGGTACTTTTTTTTCTTTTTAACATCTTTATTGGAGTATAATTGCTTTACACTGGTGTGTTAGATTCTGCTTTACAACAAAATGAATCAGTTATATATATACAAATATGTTCCCATATCTCTTCCCTCTTGCGTCTCCCTCCCTCCCACCCTCCCTATCCCACCCCTCCAGGCGGTCACAAAGCACTGAGCTGATCTCCCTGTGCTATGCGGCTGCTTCCCACTAGCTATCTACCTTAGTTTGGTAGTGTATATATGTCCATGCCTCTCTCGTGCTTTCTCACAGCTTACCCTTCCCCCTCCCCATAACCTCAAGTCCATTCTCTAGTAGGTCTGTCTTTATTCCTGTTTTACCCCTAGGTTCTTCATGACATTTTTTTTCTTAAATTCCATACATATGTGTTAGCATACAGTATTTGTCTCTCTCTTTCTGACTTACTTCACTCTGTATGACAGACTCTAGGTCCATCCACCTCATTACAAATAGCTCAATTTCATTTCTTTTTATGGCTGAGTAATATTCCATATATGTGCCACATCTTCTTTATCCATTCATCCAATGATGACACTTAGGTTGTTTCCATCTCCAGGCTATTGTAAATAGAGCTGCAATGAATATTTTGGTACATGACACTTTTTGAATTATGGTTTTCTCAGGGTATATGCCCAGTAGTGGGATTGCTGGGTCATATGGTAGTTCTATTTGTAGTTTTTTAAGGAACCTCCATACTGTTCTCCACAGTGGCTGTATCAATTTACATTCCCACCAACAGTGCAAGAGGGTTCCCTGTTCTCCACACCCTCACCAGCATTTATTGTTTCTAGATTTTTTGATGATGGCCATTCTGACTGGTGTGAGATGATATCTCATTGTAGTTTTGATTTGCATTTCTCTAATGATTAGTGATGTTGAGCATTCTTTCATGTGTTTGTTGGCAGTCTGTATATCTTCTTTGGAGAAATGTCTATTTAGGTCTTCTGCCCATTTTTGGATTGGGTTATTTGGTTTTTTGTTATTAAGCTGCATGAGCTGCTTATAAATTCTGGAGATTAATCCTTTGTCAGTTGCTTCATTTGCAAATATTTTCTCCCATTCGAAGGGTTGTCTTTTGGTCTTGTTTATGGTTTCTTTTTCTGTGCAAAAGCTTTGAAGTTTCATTAGGTCCCATTTGTTTATTTTTTAAATTTCCATTTCTCTAGGAGGTGGGTCAAAAAGGATCTTGCTGTGATTTATGTCATAGAGTGTCCTGCCTTGTTTTCCTCTAAGAGTTTGATAGTTTCTGGCCTTACATTTAGGTCTTTAATCCATTTTGAGCTTATTTTTGTGTATGGTGTTAGGGAGTGATCTAATCTCATACTTTTACATTCACCTATCCAATTTTCCCAGCACCACTTATTGAAGAGGCTGTCTTTTCTCCACTGTACATTCCTGCCTCCTTTATCAAACATAAGGTGCCCATATGTGCGTGGGTTTATCTCTGGGCTTTCTATCCTGTTCCATTGATCTATAGTTCTGTTTTTGTGCCAGTACCATAGTGTCTTGATTACTGTAGCTTTGTAGTATAGTCTGAAGTCAGGGAGCCTGATTCTTCCAGCTTCATTTTTCGTTCTCAAGATTGCTTTGGCAATTCGGGGTCTTTTGTGTTTCCATACAAATTGTGACATTTTTTGTTCTAGTTCTGTGAAAAATGCCAGTGGTAGTTTGATAGGGATTGTATTGAATCTGTAGTCATTGTTTTAGGTAGTATAGTCATTTTCACAATGTTGATTCTTCCAATCCAAGAACATGGTATATCTCTCCATCTGTTTGTATCATGTTTAATGTTTTTCATCAGTGTCTTTTAATTTTCTTCATACAGGTCTTTTGTCTCCTTAGGTAGGTTTATTCCTAGATATTTTATTCTTTTTGTTGCAATGGTAAATGGGAGTGTTTTCTTGATTTCATTTTCAGATTTTCATCATTAGTGTATAGAAATATCAGAGATTTCTGTGCATTAATTTTGTATCCTGCTACTTTACCAAATTCATTGATTAGCTCTAGTAGTTTTCTGGTAGCATCTTTAGGATTCTCTATGTATAGTATCATGTCATCTGCAAACAGTGACAGCTTTACTTCTTCTTTTCCGATTTGGATTCCTTTTGTTTCCTTTTCTTCTCTGATTGCTGTGGCTAAAACTTCCAAAACTATGTTGAATAAGAGTGGTGAGAGTGGGCAACCTTGTCTTGTTCCTGATCTTAGTGGAAATGGTTTCAGTGTTTCACCATTGAGGATGATGTTGGCTGTGGGTTTGTCATATATGGCCTTTATTATGTTGAGGAAAGTTCCCTCTATGCCTACTTTCTGCAGGGTTTTTATCATAAATGGGTGTTGAATTTTGTCGAAAACTTTGTCTGCATCTATTGAGATGATCATATGGTTTTTCTCCTTCAATTTGTTAATATGGTGTATCACATTGATGGATTTGCATATATTGAAGAATCCTTGCATTCCTGGAATAAACCCCACTTGATCATGGTGTATGATCCGTTTAATGTGCTGTTGGATTCTGTTTGCTAGTATTTTGTTGAGAATTTTTGCATGTATGTTCATCAGTGATATTGGCCTGTAGTTTTCTTTCTTTGTGACATCCTTGTCTGGTTTTGGTATCAGGGTGATAGTGGCCTCGTAGAATGAGTTTGGGAGTGTTCCTCCCTGTGCTATATTTTGGAAGAGTTTGAGAAGGATAGGTGTTAGCTCTTCTCTAAATGTTTGATAGAATTCGCCTGTGAAGCCATCTGGTCCTGGGCTTTTGTTTGTTGGAAGATTTTTAATCACAGTTTCAATTTCAGTGCTTGTGATTGGTCTGTTCATATTTTCTATTTCTTCCTGATTCAGTCTTGGCAGGTTGTGCTTTTCTAAGATTTTGTCCATTTCTTCCAGGTTGTCCATTTTATTGGCCTATAGTTGCTTGTAGTAATCTCTCATGATCTTTTGTATTTCTGCAGTGTCAGATGTTACTTCTCCTTTTTCAATTCTAATTCTATTGATTTGAGTCTTCTCCCTTTTTTTCTTGATGAGTCTGGCTAATGGTTTATCTATTTTGTTTATCTTCTCAAAGAACCAGGTTTTAGTTTTATTGATCTTTGCTATCATTTCCTTCATTTCTTTTTCATTTATTTCTGATCTGATTTTTATGATTTGTTTCCTTCTGCTAGCTTTGGGGTTTTTTTGTTCTTCTTTCTCTAATTGCTTGAGGTGCAAGGTTAGGTTGTTTATTCGAGATGTTTCCTGTTTCTTAAGGTAGGATTGTATTGCTATAAACTTCCCTACTAGAACTGCTTTTGCTGCATCCCATAGATTTTGGGTCGTCATGTCTCCATTGTCATTTGTTTCTAGGTATTTTTTGATTTCCTCTTTGATTTCTTCATTGATCACTTCGTTATTAAGTAGTGTTTAGCCTCCATGTGTTTGTATTTTTTACAGATCTTTTCCTGTAATTGATATCTAATCTCATAGCGCTCTGGTCGGAAAAGATACTTGATACAATTTCAATTTTCTTAAATTTACCAAGGCTTGATTTGTGACCCAAATATGATTTATCCTGGAGAATCTTCCATGAGCACTAGAGAAAAATGTGTATTCTGTTGTTTTTGGATGGAATGTCCTATAAATATCAATTAAGTCCATCTTGTTTAATGTATCATTTAAAGCTTGTGTTTCCTTACTTATTTTCATTTTGGATGATCTGTCCATTGGTGAAAGTGGGGTGTTAAAGTCCCCTACTATGAATGTGTTACTGTCGATTTCCCCTTTTATGGATGTTAGTATTTGCCTTACGTATTGAGGTGCTCCTATGTTGGGTGCATAAATATTTACAATTGTTATATGTTCTTCTTGGATCGATCCCTTGATCATTATGTAGTGTCCTTCTTTGTCTCTTCTAATAGTCTTTATTTTAAAGTCTATTTTGTCTGATATGAGAATTGTTACTCCAGCTTTCTTTTGGTTTTCATTTGCATGAAATATCTTTTTCCATCCCCTTACTTTCAGTCTGTATGTGTCTCTAGGTCTGAAGTGGGTGTCTTGTAGACAGCAAATATATGGGTCTTTTTTTTGTATCCATTCAGTCAATCTGTGTCTTTTGGTTGGTGCACTTAATCCATTCACGTTTAAGGTAATTATCGATATGTATGTTCCTATTACCATTTTCTTAATTGTTTTGGGTTTGTTATTGTAGGTCTTTTCCTTCTCTTGTTTTCTTGCCTAGAGAAGTTCCTTTAGCAGTTCTTGTAGAGCTGGTTTGGTGGTGCTGAACTCTCAGCTTTTGCTTGTCTGTAAAGGTTTTAATTTCTCCATCAAATCTGAATGAGATCCTTGCTGTGTAGAGTAATCTTGGTTGCAGGTTTTTCTCCTTCATCAGTTTAAATATGTCCTGCCAGTCCCTTCTGGCTTGCAGAGTTTCTGCTGAAAGATCAGCTGTTAACCTTTTGGGGATTCCCTTGTGTGTTATTTGTTGTTTTTCCCTTGCTGCTTTTAATATGTTTTCTTTGTATTTAATTTTTGACAGATTGATTAATATGTGTCTTGGCGTATTTCTCCTTGGATTTATCCTGTGTGGGACTCTCTGTGCTTCCTGGACTTGATTAACTATTTCCTTTCCCATATTAGGGAAGTTTTCAACTATAATCTCTTCAAATATTTTCTCAGTCCCTTTCTTTTTCTCTTCTTCTTCTGGAACCCTTATAATTCGAATGTTGGTGCGTTTAATGTTGTCCCAGAGGTCGCTGAGACTGTCCTCAGTTCTTTTCATTCTTTTTTCTTTATTCTGCTCTGCAGTAGTTATTTCCACTATTTTATCTTCCAGGTCACTTATCCGTTCTTCTGCCTCAGTTATTCTGCTATTGATCCCATCTAGAGTATTTTTCATTTCATTTATTGTGTTGTTCTTCATTGTTTGTTTCATCTTTAGTTCTTCTAGGTCCTTGTTACATGTTTCTTGCATTTTCTGTATTCTATTTCCAAGATTTGGGATCATCTTTACTATCATTATTCTGAATTCTTTTTCAGGTAGACTGCCTATTTCCTCTTCATTTTTTAGGTCGGGTGGGTTTTTATCTTGCTCCTTCATCTGCTGTGTGTTTTTCTGTCTTCTCATCTTGCTTATCTTACTGTGTTTGGGGTCTCCTTTTTGCAGGCTGCAGGTTTGTAGTTCCCGTTGTTTTTGGTGTCTGTCCCCAGCGGCTAAGGTTGGTTCAGTGGGTTGTGTAGGCTTCCTGGTGGAGGGGATTAGTGCCTGTGTTCTGGTGGATGAGGCTGGATATTGTCTTTCTGGTGGGCAGGTCCACGTCTGGTGGTGTGTTTGGGGGTGTCTGTGGACTTATTATGATTTTGGGCAGCCTCTCTGCTAATGGGTGGGGCTGTGTTCCTGTCTTGCTAGTTGTTTGGCATAGGACGTCCAGCACTGTAGCTTGCTGGTCATTGAGTGAAGCTGGGTGCTGTTGTTGAGATGGAGATCTCTGGGAGATTTTCACCATTTGATATTATGTGGAGCTGGGAGGTCTCTTGTGGACCAGTGTCCTGAAGTTGGCTCTCCCACCTCAGAGGCACAGCACTGACTCCTGGCTGTAGCACCAAGAGCCTTTCATCCACACGGCAAAAAGACGAAAAGGGGAAAAAATCATAAACCTTGCTCTCAAAGTCCAGCTCCTTAATTTGGGATGATTCGTTGTCTATTCATGTATTCCACAGATGCAGGGTACATCAAGTTGATTGTGGTGCTTTAATCCGCTGCTTCTGAGGCTGCTGGGAGGGATTTCCCTTTCTCTTCTTTGTTCTCACAGCTCCCAGGGGCTCAGCTTTGGATTTGGCCCTGCCTCTGCCTGTAGGTCGCCAGAGGGCATCTGTTCTTTGCTCAGACAGGGCGGGGTTAAAGGAGCGGCTGATTCGGAGGCTCTGGTTCACTCAGGACGTGGGGAGGGAGGGGCACGGAGTGCGGGGCGGGCCTGCGGCAGCAGAGGGCGACGTGATGTTGCACCAGCCTGAGGCGCGCCGTGCGTTTTCTCGGGTAAGTTGTCCCTGGATTCCGGGACCCTGGCAGTGGCGGGCTGCACAGGCTCCCCAGAAAGGGGGTGTGGAGAGTGACCTGTGCTCACACACAGGCTTCTTGGTGGCCACAGCACCAGCCTTAGCGGCTCGCGCCCGTCTCTGGAGCTCCTTTAAGCAGCGCTCTGAATCCCCTCTCGTCGCGCACCAGGAAACAAAGAGGGAAGAAAATGTCTCTTGCCTCTTCGGCAGCTCCAGACTTTTCCCCGGACTCCCTCCCGGCCAGCCGTGACGCACTAACCCCCTGCAGGCTGTGTTCACGCCGCCAACCCCAGTCCTCTTCCTGCGCTCCGACTGAAGCCTGAGCCTCAGCTCCCAGCCCTGCCCGTCCCGGCGGGTGAGCAGACAAGCCTCTCGGGCTGGTGAGTGCCGATCGGCACTGATCCTCTGTGCGGGAATCTCTCTGCTTTGCCCTCCGCATCCCTGTTGCTCCGCTCTCCTCCGTGGCTCCAAAGCTTCCCCGTCCACCACCCGCAGTCTCCACCCGCGAAGGGGCTCCTAGTGTGTGGTAACCTTTCCTCCTTCACAGCTCCCTCCCACTGGTGCAGGTCCCGTCCTTATCCTTTTGTCTCTGTTTATTCTTTTTTCTTTTTCCCTACCCAGGTACGTGGGGGGGTTTCTTGCCTTTTGGGAGGTCTGAGGTCTTCTGCCAGCGTTCAGTAGGCGTTCTGTAGGAGTTGTTCCACGTGTAGATGTATTTCTGGTGTATCTGTGGGGAGGAAGGAGATCTCCGTGTCTTACTCTTCCGGCATCTTCCCGGAAGTTCCTCAAATGGGTTCTTAAAGCACCTCAATGTTTATAAAAGTAAAACATGTTCATTATAGAACTCATGAAAGCAAACAAAACATAACAGTGTGAGGGGAAAAGACACTTATAATATCACAGAAAAAACTGTCATTAAGATTTTGGTGCTTTTCCTTCTAATCTCATTTCTATATAAATACCGGACAAAATATGCATATTATTTTAGAAAATGCCCCTTACTATTACGAAATTAGTCCACGTCATGGAATTTAGTTTCAATGCCTAATTTTTAGTAGCTTCATAACATTCCCCCTTTTAGACACATTACAGTTTATTTTTAACTTTCCTTTATTGCTGGATATTTAGGTTGTTACTGACCAGCAACTCAAACTTTTTTTCTCGAGAGTGAATTTTTAAAGATAGAACCTGGGAGCTAAAGAAAATAAGTTTTTGAGGTTCTGCATGTACTTTGACAATAATCTTTGAGAAAATTGAGAATAGATTCCAATAATAGTGGAAGTAAGAATAACTTACTTGGTACCTTGAATAGCTTATATAAAAGTATCACTGATAGCATTTACAAGCTTTTGTACGTTTAAATGGCCAGAAATTTTGTGTGTCTATTTCATTTCTTTGATTACTAATAAGATTGAATGTTCCACTTTATAAGTTTCTGTTATCTATTATTTTATGAATTTCCTATTCACATTTTAGAAGTGATCACTTGGACTTTTCCTGGTCATCTCACTCTCCCATTCTTCCCAGTCACTCTGAATTCTCAATGTCCTCTAGCGGTCACCCATTCTAACTTTTATTTCTATACTTGTCTAATTGACAACAAATGAGTCTATCTTGCAATAATATTCCTCCATCCCAACATTTTGTCTTCTGCCCTGTGTTTGTTTGTTTATTGACCGCTCAGAATCATTCTTTCTTTTTGTGTGCTACTTTGTATCACATGGCATAGAAACCTGGGAATTATATTTACCAAAATTCCAAGTAAGATTCCAATAAGTCTTTCATGCAAGGGGTAGCAGGTGGAAGAGAAGCAGAAACCATTATTCCTCCTAAGTGGTGGGCAAACAAGGGCTTTGGCAGAAGGCAAATATGAGGTTTTTCACCTTCTGGATATTCTCTCACCCATCTTCCAATTTGATGCTACAGGCAAATGATTAGCATTTGTATTTTCCTACAATTTCCAGATATACTGAACTCTTGAATGCTAATGGCTTCCCTCAGAGGAGTTCAGCTCCAGGTCAGAATCCTAGCTGATCTTGCAGGCTGATCCCCAGGCAACTACAAGGTTTTGCCCAGCGGGCCTCCTAAGGGGAAGCACTCTACACAACAGACTTGTTACACAGCCAGGGCCTTGAAGCTCTCTGTAGGGAGTGACAGGCCAAGGACCCAGGCTCCTCTGGTCCAGCCACACTCATATACATATCACAGGTCACCTTATTAGGGGCTTTGGGGTCTTCACACTTCAAGGCACTTCCTGTTCCTTATTAGGAACTTTGCTTAAGGCACTTCTCTACTTGACTTTGACCTCTTCCCTGAGTCCCTCCTGCCAGCTCATGGACCCATAAAGAAGGATGAGCTTTTTGTTCTGGACTCCTCAGTGGTGATGTGATCCCTGCCATCCATGCCTGACCCCTGCTGGTGCCATTCCATGGGGAAAAAATGGAAACATTGGGGAGCCAATGTCTTGTTACACTGTCACAGCAAGTGAATAAAGTCTTATTTTCAGTTTGGTTGTTGTCCTAATTGATCACCTGATTGCTTGACTCTACCCCAACCCCCCAAGTCTTTGTTTCTCTGGGATCTAATACCCTGTGTTAAATCCCTTCCCACATTAAATTCTGAGAGTTTTTTCTTTTGTTCCTTCCAAAACTTCACTGATACTCATCATACTTAGTATTTCTTCTTCTTTGTTTTGTTTTGTTTTTTTTAGTATTTCTTCTTTCCCTTCCATTTCCCAGGGAGAAATGTTATATTTCCTGCTCAAGGTTAATTGTTCATTTACTCAGGCATTAATTCACCTATTTATCTAAACATATTTATTAAACATCTATACCATGTTATTATCACTGGTACTGTGTTAGTTCCTGAGAATACAAGATGAAGACTTGGTCTATGCCCTTAAGGAGTTCATTGCCTTAACATTGAGACACAAGCGAATGGATAATTAATTAAGAAGTAATCAC
Organism: Monodon monoceros; assembly: GCF_005190385.1. Lineage (NCBI taxonomy): Eukaryota > Metazoa > Chordata > Mammalia > Artiodactyla > Monodontidae > Monodon > Monodon monoceros. The sequence goes on from NW_021703777.1 coordinate 69,260,490, forward strand.
AGGCTGCTATAGGGAAACAGAGGAAGGAAGGTCACTCAATCTAGTCACTAGTGAAGTACTTACAGAGAGGGTGATATCTTGGCCCAGAAAAATAGTACAATAAAAATTTGTTGAATAATGCTGAATAGAAATGGGGTCTTGTCAGATGGAATGAGGCTGAGGAAAATAGGAAAGGGAAAAGCAGGAAAGCTAACATAGCCAAGGGAGAGGGGAGATCGTCAGCCAAGAGAAAGGAATGAGAAGCACTGTCGTGTAGAGACCTGCAGGCAGCTGGGTGTTGTTGGACCATAAAGTGTGAAGCAGGGATGGGGAGAGATGACCCTGGACGTGAGGTGGTGGCCAGCAAAGGTAGTGACTTCTGTACTGTAAGAGGGAGTCTGGGCTTACTTTTGAAGGTCATCAGGAGTTATTGAAGAATTTTGTGCAAATAAATTTTTAACCAAAAATAAAATGAGTTTCCTGAGCAATTTTAAGGCACCCATCACAATTAAGATCTTTCTGTAACATGCTGCTGAAACACTCACGAATTCTTGGAGGCTTCTTGGCAACTTCCTGCGAAGAAGCAGGGGCATATGGAGGCATATGAGACAAGACATGCGCAGGGAAGATAGCCAAGGACCTTGCCTTCAGACTCATTGGTAACCAAATAAATTACATTTAACAAATTAAAATAGCCATACTGTCCTACATCTACCCCTAAAATTAGCAAAGATAAAAATGAATGTTAACAGTTGTGTGGGTGTGCAGTGGTAGTAGTGTAAATTACTACAAATTTCTCTAAAAATCAGTTTAACAACATTTGTCAAGAGCCTTAAAATGCTCATATGTTTTGACCCAGTCATTCCACTCTTGTGGATCATAAATGCAGATAATGTTTATCATTACCGACTGGAAGATAAAATGGCAACAGCTTATATTACTGTGAAGAATACTTGAGATAATGCTTAAAGAATACATGTAACACTGCCAGGATATAGAGGAGTTCAGTAAATGTTAGGAATCATTCTTCTTTTGCATTTTGATGTAAAATGTTCTCAGGCAATAAATAACTGAGTGAGAAAACCACACAGTATGTATTACCTGCCCTGTATGTACCAGGCCTTATGCTAATATGCTGAACATATAATCCTGAATATTGTGGGCTTGTCTCTTACCCTTATGATATAGTCTATACTATCGTGGTGAAGACAGACTCAGTAAATGAACAGTATAAAATCTACATGTATATGTGTACATATGTATATACACACAGACACACTGAAGTAAATGAACATGGAACTGTGAGAGAAAAACATAAGAGATTAAATTTAGAGAGGCAGGGGCAGGTCAGCACTCTCTGGCCAGGTAAGTTTTAACTGGAGATCTTGTTAGGGACAGAACTGTGCCACCTCCCATTCATATGTTGAAGCCCTAACCTCTAATGTGATTGTATTTGGAGAGAGGGCCTTTAAAGTGGTGACTGAAGTTAAAAGAGGTTATAAAGGGGCCCTATCTGCATAGGATTGGTGTCCTTATAAAAAGAGAAAGAAACACCAAAGTTTTCTCTCTGTGCACAGAGAAAAGACCATGCAAGGACATAGCAAGAAGACACCATTTCAAGCTGAGGAGAATTTTTTTTACCAGAAAACAACCCTACTGGTAACTTGATCTTGGACTTCTAGCCTCCAGAACTGTGAGTAGATAAATGTCTGTTGTTTAAGTCTTCTAGGCTGTGGTATTTTGTTACAGTAAACTAAGTAGACTAATAAAAACCTGAAGGTCACGAGGAGGTGGCTATGTGCAGAGTAGGGAGATGAGCATTTCCAGGGAGGGAAAAACATTAGGCCCTAAGCCCAAGAAGCTGAAAAGAGCTTGACGAGCTTGGACAACTGAAGGAAGAACAGTGTACCTGGGATCCTATGGACCCATTGTGAATATTTCTGAAATATCTTTGGGAAATGAGGCCAAGATAACATGACAAGTAGTTATGGAAATAACAAATGGATTTTGGGTCTGGTGGATCTGAGTTCCATTTCTAAGGTATATAATGTGATTGAGATAGGGAGGGAGAGACCATAGTTTTCCATTCTGGCAGTGCCTGAGTCACTGATAACCACGAGAATCAACTTTTGCCTGTTATGATGTCAAAATTAAAACACAGGGATGTGAAGGATATTAAGAGGGATTAAATGCCACACCAGCTAATATCAGGCATGTTTAAGAACCTAAGTCTCAGCTTACCCTTCCCCCTCCCCATGTCCTCAATGAAGTGAGAGAGTGGCAGGGACATATATACACTACCAAATGTAAAATAGATAGCTAGTGGGAAGCAGCTGCATAGCACAGGGAGATCAGCATTGGGAAAATGGACAATTGAATCGTTTTTTCAAGCGATTATCCAGTTGTAGAGAGAGAATCAGGACACACTACTGATGATGGGAGGGGTGGTATTTTGCCTGAATAGAGAAAATAGGTCCTCTGTAAGTTTTCCTGGAAAAAGCATAAGGTAGGAGAAGAAATAAGAACTTGGAAGGCAGACCTCAGGTGGGAAGGATAAATGTGGAAGGTATGATCTGACATTTCACAAAAGATGTTAGTACATGCAGGTGTACCTGGGGTAGAATTACACTGGTTCCTGCCACGTGGAGTCAGCCTTTAGCCAAGCCTGGAAGTGCTGCGTGAATATTGGGCTTGCAGGCTTGAGAATATCTACATTTGGTATTAAAGCTTCCTTGAAGTCTCATGAAATGTTAAGCTGAGCTCTGCTATGGGAATATAAGTGTAGACTCTTCACACCCCTCCCAAGCTAGGTAGTGACCATAATAGAGGCTTGAAGAAGATCACGTGCTCTCAGAACTGCTGGAGGCCATCAGTAAAAAATTTGATGCTGCAGCTCTGTAGATTCATGAACTGCAGGGACCACCTCTAGTAGAGACTCACTAGAGGCAATGGTGAAGAAATCCTTGGAGGGTCATGCTCAAGTTTGCCATCCAACTTGGTGGGGTTTTAGGACCTTCGTGATTTATACCATTATGGCAACATGATTTTAATGATAGTTTTGGCCCAGAGCTAATGACCATATTTAAGTAAGTGACATATCTCCCCTGCTTCAGTGTTAGATTCTTTTGTACAGCAATCGTAACTTATTCTTCTTCTTACCTCTTACTGCAATTGTTTTATTACATTGTATCTGGTATGTATTGACAGATTCTCTCCTTGACTAAATTTTAGACAGGATCCTCTGAGTCATCTTCTCAACTAGTCCCAACATTTGGGCTTCCTTGTTTTTCTTTGCATTGCCAAGTTTTAGCAAAAATCATGCTGTCAGTTTAGCCAGAACCTTTACCCTCCATATCTGATCACCTTCAATAGCTGATCAAATTCCTCATCCCCCACTATCTCCCAGGTAATATCTGATCAGCCTGGTCTGCCTTCAGCAAGATTCCTGTTAAGTTGGTTTAGCCAGAATCCTTCCTTACCCCTGATGTTTCCTCTCAGTAATTTTCCATCCATTGACAGCCACCCCAATCCTTGGCTATCAATCCCTACTTGTTCTTGTTGTATTCAGAAATGAGGTCTCCTTTCTTCTATCGCAGTAGTTCCTGAGTAAAATATGTTTTTACTGTTTTAACTGCTGTCCAGTTCTGGGTTTTCTTTAATAGGACTCAGTAAACCTATTTTGAGTGGAACTGAATCCACATTACATTTCACAATAATGTCAATTCTGCGATTGTTGTGATTTTAAAGAAAGTTTGTTTCAACAACTTTGACAAAAATTCTTAAAATTTATAGGAGATATTTTAAAAATTCATCTACTAACCTCCACTTTGCAGTAATTACTATCTGTAAACACTATTTTAAATACCATTATATCCTAAGCCATCTCCCCTTCTCTGAAAGCAATCAATTCCTGGACTTCCCTGCTATGTGAACAATAATATTTTCTGACTTTTAAGCTATATTGATACTTTCTGACTACCACATTCTGTCTAGGTGTTTCTCTTTCATGCAGAATGTCTACCTATATCCCTGAGTTAGCAAACTGAATGTTGATGGAAACTTCTGAAGCCTGAATGAGAGCTAAAGGGTCTGTATGCATTAGCACACCTTTTAGAGAGTGCATTTCCTGTGTCCTGATGACCCTGTTTACAAGGTATCCCTATTTTTGAATTATGAATAGTACTTATATGAGAAACTGCTTCCCTAATTTTTGAGCTGCATTTCAGTGAGGCTATTACAAATGTAGGATTTGGCTTGGTCATATGTGGTGTTTTGTTGAGATGATACAGAGTGCCATCTCCCCCAGAATTTGCAGGTTGGTGTCCATGGTGCTCCCCTGCCAAAGGATTCTCATATCTTCTATACACTGCTGATACCAGATAGTGCTGGTATACTTTCAATAGTTCATGTATTCATCAAAGTTTCAGTTCTAGATGAAGCAGAGATGGTAATGAGGCCTAATCTCAATGTACATTTGGACCTTATACCTACAAGCGTTAAAACAGCTTGTTTCTGTTCAGTGTTTTTTATTCTATCTGTCTTAAGATGGACTGAGAGACTCTTAACATAGAATTTTAGGAAATAGATCAATTGATATTAAACTCCTCAGTATGCCCCCAAACTGTTATTTTCAGCACAGATTCTGCTCAAATTCTAGAATGGAGAGAATATTCAGTTTGATCTTTTTCTATAATCTAGTTTTATTTTTATGTGATTTTATTCTCCTTGATAGAAGGTTGTGTTTGTGTGAATTAATAGTGGAACTTGATCAAATCATGTTTATTATCAGAAAAAAGATTATCTGGATCAACATTACCCTGTAAACCTCATCAGTAAATCTTAACAACCAAGTGATTTTAAGGCAGATAAAACTACACCAAGCATTTAACTTGGAATACTTGGGAAAAATACTTTATAAACTTCCTTAAATAATTCTTAAAAGGAGCTTTCATGAGGAGAGGGTCCTAGCTTGTGTACAGTTAACTTTCAGTTTCTTTGTTTTTGTCAGTTGAACACTTCCTTCAAATAACACTTTGAAGTGGCTTCTGATTTAATTCATGGATATGAGTTCAACTGTTTAGAACACCAAGTAAAAGTCTGTGTGTCTACCTATCATCTATCTATCTATCTATCTATCTATCATCTATCTATCTATCATCTATCTATCATCTATCTATCTATCGGTCTGCTATGTTTCATCCTTTTACCAGGTCATATACTGAAGAACTGAGTGAAGTCCCTGAAGGGTTATAAAGCATCATGATATGAAAGCCACATAATGTGATATGAACTACCAATAGCAATTTGTACATATAAAATATAAATGTATGTTTAAATATATATATATATATTTTAAACTTGTTTAAGAAAACATGGGCATGCTGGAAATTTTTTGGAATGTTGTTTATGAAGTAGAGTGTCACCAATGTAATAGATAGATGTAATAGAACCAAGTTACTTTTAATTATGTCATTAAAAAACATATTTTTAAAATGAGAGTATTAATTTGAAATAACGGTAGTTTATTTAAGAGAAAAGGTAACTATACAAATCTTTTATCTCAGTTTCAGAATTTGTGTGTTTCTGAGTCTAGTGAAGACAGGACAAGAGAGAATATGGAGAGATCACAATAAATCCAGGCACACAGTCTATCGACTATACAGTACTATGTATGTGCTGGGGGCTTAAGAGGAAAAACACACAGCTCCTCCCCATAAAAGGCTTACAATCTATGTAATGGATTCTTGCCTATAAATATAGAATGTAATTATTTAGCTGGTTGTGTGAAATATAACAGTGTATCATGACCTTGCTGCTACCCGTTACTACGGAAAAATCAGGGACACTCTTCTGACTTTCAAGGCCAAATGTGTATTAGTATATTCACTGAGATAGATGCATTAGATAGAATTCAGCAGATGTTCTAGTTATAATCTTTTAGTCACAGGAAACGTAGACTCACTCAAGTTGTCTTAATAATGAGGGATTTATAGTAAGGAAATATTTAAGGCAATTAGAGAGACAGAGATGGAATAGGGTTCCAAGAATGGAAACCATAGTACAGCTGGCCATCATACATATGGAACTTGATCCAAGGAAGCACTAATCATTTCAGCAGCAGAGGTTCATGAACTGTCAGGAGCTTGACAGCAGTGCTGTGTTCTTTGTATTGACTTGTGTAGTCTTTCCACTACTCTGCCTTCTAACTTTACTTCCTCAAAACTTCAGCTTGCTCTGACCCTTTGTGCCCCCAAACCTAAACTCCTCTTGGCCCCATCTAATCCTCCTGGCTTCTTCGTCTTCTTCTTCTTAACAGCTATACTCTTCAGGGTTAATTGCTTAATTCTTTTTTTTTTTTGGTATTTAACACATAAAATTCTTGAGATATAGAATCTTATAGGGCTTTTCTATTAGGATGTGCATTGTTTTAATTGATTTTTAAACATTTTAGTATATCAGAGTTAACTGTGATTTTTTTATTTTAAGATAGTTTTAACAAATTATTATTTGCTTTTAAATTTTGATCAGTTTTTTCTGACATAGTTTAGTCTTAAATTTTTATTTGTCAGATCTATCTCCTCTTCCTAGATTTTGCTTTTGCTAACAGGCTCAGAACGTTCTCTTCCTCTATAACATTATGAAATTATTCCTCATTATCCGTATTTTTCTGAATTGTAGTCTACAGAGCACCTGTGCAGAATCACCTGGGTTTGCTTATTTAAAATGTAGAAACCAGATGCCCCACTCCAGACTTATTTTATTAGATTTTTTTTCAGGGTGAGGCCCAAATAATCTGTATTTTTTTTTAATTAGGAAAGAGAGTTGATCCTTTTGCATATTACAATTTGACATAGTTGATATATTTTTCTAGTACTTCATTAAGACTACAAATTGCTTTTAAATAATTATAAAAAGAGATTATTATCTGAAAAAGTCCTATAAAACAAAAGTATATAGAATAAAAGTGAACGTTATCTTCTAATTTCTTCTTTGTGGATAAAGAATATTATTAATAAGTTTGCTTTGAGTTATTCAGAACATGCTTTCTATCACAGTGAAGTTTTGATTGTCTTACAAATTAGAGCTATATGACCTTGTAGACCAAGAATTAATTTGTAAACTTATGTAATAATTTCTTTTTTTAAATTTAATTAACATCTTTATTGGAGTATAATTGCTTTGTAATGTTGTGTTAGTTTCTGCTGTATAACAAAGTGAATCAGCTATATATATACATATATCCCCATATCTCCTCCCTCTTGTGTCTCCCTTCCACCCTCCCTATCCCACCCCTCTAGGTGGTCACAAAGTACAAAGCTGATCTCCCTGTGCTATGCGGCTGCTTCTCACTAGCTATTTATTTTACATTTGGTAGTGTATATATGTCAGTGTTACTCTCTCACTTCATGCTAGTTTACCCTTCCCCCTCCCCGTGTCCTCAAGCCCATTCTCTACGTCTGCATCTTTTCTTGTGGCCTCTCCCGTTGCGGAGCACAGGCTCTGGACGCGCAGGCTCAGCGGCCATGGCTCACGGGCGCAGCCGCTCCGCGGCATGTAGGATCTTCCCGGACCGGGGCACGAACCCGTGTCCCTTGCATCGGCAGGCGGACTCTCAACCACTGCGCCACCAGGGAAGCCCTACATCTGCATCTTTATTCCATAATTTCTTATTTTAACAGAGAAATCTAACAAAACATTGAAAAATGGTTTCTTTTGTACAATTTAGGATTCCTCCAGCAATAATATAGATTATGCACCATGCTATGTTCAAAAGCTAATAAGGATATTTATATATACTTATATCATATAAAATTTTAATGTAGTTTACTTTATATTATTTAAAAATTCCAAAGGAAATATTACAAATTATTCATTATAACATGAGCTTAACATAGTAGTAAAGCTATTCATATTTTATTTTCTGTTATGCCAAATTCTTTGCAAATTGTTATAGAGTATAAATTACTTTAAAAAATTCTAGTCTTGTGCAGTTTGGTCTTGATGATAAAATTTTCAAAGACATCGAATACCCTCAGAAGTGGCAGTTTTACATCAAGTGAAAAAATATATGTTAATCTTGGGTGACAGTTTGTCTTTTGTCATGGCTTCCCAGGTATTGTTGAACTTGATTTTGAAGATGAGCAGGCTGGGCTGTCTTATCAACTGTTTGACCATGAAGGAATTTACAGTCGTTAGGCACAGAGCAATGAATTTTTTCTTTAAAGTTGAATGTAGGCTTTCATTGAACCCATTTAGTAAATTTTAATTGTACTATTTTAATTGGATTTTGTGATGTTGATTTTCTGGTGATGTTCACTGAAATACTTTCTTCTGAAAATCTGTCACCTTGGGACTAACATTGGTATATGTTAGAATACATGAACATTTTAGTCCATGGCTTTCTGACTATTCACTGGGACTATGGAATTTATACAAAAAAGAATCCACTGCTATTGCTCTTTACCAAATGGTTATCTACTTACAATTCTAGTTGTGTGACCTAGGTTTTATTTTGCGGACTCTTCTCTTCTGGATCTGTACTTGTTCCCTAGGCAGTCATATCATCCAGCCTCAGAACTTTGGATTCAGCTTCATGCCAATGACTCCCAAATTTCCCAGGCAATTAAGGGCTGAGTAATAATGCTATATCCCCCTAGGTAGAGTGAAGGACTCCATTGAGAACCCTCCGTGGGAGTATTATTGAAGAGGCAGAAAATTTCCATGGGAGTTTCTAAATGAAAAGCTTCCAGGATTCTTTTGCCATCTTGTAGGAAGAACTGATTGGGAATAAAATCAACACAGGAAAATCCACTGCTAAGAGGTGGATAGAGATGAATTTTCGATTAATTCATATGAGCACAAAAGCCCAAGCAAGCTTACTCCTGGCCTTTTCAGTAACCTTTTTATTCATACAAGGTAAAACTTACCTTTATTTGCTTAAGCCATTTTCAATTGTGTCTCAATTCTCTGCAAATAAATCAAAGACACAGATAATACTTAAATAGTAATATTAAATAGTAAAAACCCACATAATTTTTAATTTCGAATATTATTTCAGGTTGTAAAGCGTATGCAAAGAAAAATGTGAAAATGTAATTCTGAGAGATAGAATTACACGTATTTTTATTTAGAGACTTTTAAAATTTTCTACAATAAGCTATTATTTTTATAGTCAGAAAAGCTTTAAATCAAATTGTGTGAAACCTAGCTTTTCCATTATTATGAATGTTGTTATTTCCTCAATATTATTACTGACAAATATTCTCTGTGCTTGAATATAGTTTTGCTTGTAAATTCAATCGAACAGATTTATTTTTATTTGATGCAAGAGTTTGAGTTCATTTTAAAAGAAGAACATATAACTGGCTAAGAGCTTTACCCCAATAAAAATAAAGCTTCATAAAGATCTTTGTTTCCTATTTTAATCATGTGTTTTTTTAACATATAATTCTCACCTCAAAATTCTAACTTTTTTCTTCCTTCAGTTGCCTATAGATTATCTTTCTACTGTTTGTTTTGAGATATTCTAGTGCATATACTTTTCCATTTCTCTTTGCCTTTTAGAATGTGACATGAACATACTTTCTTTTAACTGTTGCTTAAAGTGCATTGAGAGCAATATCTTGTGAATATCCACATGAATAGTTGTGATGGAAGTGGAAAGTAATTGCTATTTTAAGTGATGCTACTACTGTCTCTGTAAAAAAAAAATGAGATTTTTTTTAAGGCTTTGTGTTTTGAAAAAGTTTGCAGAAGACTCAAGCATGATGTGAGTTGGCTCCTATTTTAGCTGATATCTACAATTTATCCCAAATTCTGATATTAAAATAAACTCCAATATTGAATAAATTTTATATCTAAATAGAGACTTATGATTCATTGTAAATGAGTTGTGTACACTGTGTAGGTACTGCAAATTGCAATGTGCATAAATGTACCTGGAACATTAATAAACATAAGGCATTTTTGGATGCTAAAATGCCATGTAACTATAGAGTTTTTCTTCTTTCTAATGTTGGGAGAAGAGTTTTATTTAGCTTAGAAGTTATTTTCTTCTCCTAAATATCAGACTGGCCTCCAGAAGTAAAAAGAAAAACTATCTCTGGGAATTCTCAGGCAGCTGCTGAAAAATATTTGACAGAAGTGGATTTGGAAAAGAATCACATCTATGGAAAATTTGCCAACTTACAAATCTGTGTTAGGGTTATAGGAATAGAGTTGAGAAAGTTTCTACATTAAAGTCAGCTTGGATCAATTATAGCAGAGACTGAGAAGTCTTTGAGATTTGTATAGAAGCTCTTATAAAAAGGAAGTAATTAGCCTGACATGAACCAATTTGGGAACAGAACAGGGTTAGTGGGTGGTTTAAAAAAAAAAAAAAAAAAAAGAAGGTAAAAATAGTAGAAGCATATCTGGACCAGATCTGGGACAGAGAGATTCCCTTGGGGGCACCTAACTAAGAGTTTTATGTCTTAGAGTGGAAGGGCTGATCATTCATACAATAATCAGACACTAGTCTTAACCATTTTTAAAAGATTTGCTATTATTGTTATGCTTAAGGCTACATAGTTCATTCCATAATATTTATTCAATTCTTCTCAACTTTCTTTTTTTTTGGCCCAAATTAATAGAGCTTCAGAGATTGTTAAACTGACTAGGAAGAAATTAAATTCCATTCAGTTTAGTAGAGCAAATATTTCTCAAAGGCATAATAAACATCAGGCATAGGACTTAGTGAGAAAGGTAAATAAGATGCTGCTTCACACCTGAAGACACCCAGACAGCATAAGGCAGTTAACTAAGTAGCATGAAATGAGATAATATCGATATAAAGTTACTTTATCTAGTCCTCAGTGTTGCAGGGGCCAAGGGCTGAGGGACAGGTGAGGCTTGCTCAGGAGGTGATGCCACAACTGAACATTGAAGAAGAGTAAGAGTGTATTCTGCAAATGGGAGAGGTAGACATGATTGGGACTGGAGCAGGGTGAAGGATGGAGGAATATTCTGGAATCAGAGAATGGGATTAGTAAAGGCATGCCAAGATCCTGCTGCTCTCAATGAAGGGACCAGATAAACTACATGGTTTCTGTGACTGCTTCTTAATTTTTAAAGATGAGGAGTAGTTATTTATCTTGATTCGAGTCATTAATTGCTAATATTAGGTGTTTGCTTTTTTAAAACATGATATTTCTTATACATTAGAAGCCTGGATTCAGTGTAATATTAATGGTTTGTAATGATTTGTTCATATAATCACCTGAAGTTTGAGATTCCAGTTTAATGAGTTTTTCTTATTGTTGTAAAACATGTGATATTGTTATTTTCTAATTTTGTTATTTTTTTTTAAAAGTTGTGCTTCCTATATCTTAGCCCATTTTATTGTAATGTCTAGAGATCTTTGTCAATCAAAGTGTATATGTTTTTAAGTCTTATTGCCTATTTTTTTTAATTAAAACTGTTGGTTAGACTTTGGAAATAGACATATTTGCAAAAGAGAAATATAAGCAGCTTAAAAAATAAACCAATTGCTCAATAATTATAAACGTTTACCTCCTCTTAATATAATTACGTGCCTTCAAAAGTGTGGAAATATATTCTTGATATCATATAATGTATTTGCAAAAGCAAGTTGAACTCACTCTTGACAACAGACATGGTAGAGAGAAAAAAAAGGGAATCTGAATAAAATTCTATAACCTGGGTATTTTTGTAATGCTAGTGAGCCAGAAATAATATAACATACCTCTGAGTATGCCCAACAAACTTCTCAATCCCAGTTTGTCTTTTGCTGGACTCTGTTTTTTTCCTTTTCTTTGCTCTCTCTTTGTAGTCAGCACACAGGGGATAGAACCTTAGCTGTTTTAGAGTTTTGCAGCTTTCTGTGGGTTTCTGTACAGATAAAATAATTTTCCCTGAGTAACACTGTGGAAGAAGAAATCCTCTATGGTATTTAAAAAATAGAATCTAACAGAATTTTGGCTACTACTTTTATTTCCAATCATTTTTAAGGACCCAAGTTCTATTTCTTGAAATACTGTAATATAATTATTTTGGTACTATATAGATCTCCTTTGATTAGCACTGGTCTGTGATTCTTGTAATTCTTTGGAAGTACATTAAACTTAAGTATAAATATATAAAAAAATCTTTGGTAAAATGTTCCATGGTCATTAGGACTTTCTTCAGTGATGAAGATTTATGCAAATAATTTTTCCATATAAAAGTGCCTGGATCTACTTCTCTTTGTTTTCCTATCTGCAAGTATGCGGACAAAAATTAGTTCATATATTTTTATAGTTTCCCACCCATGGTTAGATTTGCTCTCTTCCTAAGCCACTTAATGTAACTCCATTACTTCATTTATCTTTGCAGCTATAGCCAAAAGCTCTGAGTGTTTTATTTCCTTACTTTAAATGGATTGGGAGGTTTTCAGTGACAGTAAGGTTAGCTTTATTGACTGTATTGTCTAAATTATAATTCTCCCATTGCCTCTTCTGTGGACTAGCCATGGTTGTATACAAAGGGAGAAAGTAATTGTATTTACTTCAAAAATAATGAATGTTTTAAATATTTTATTATAGCAGTGTTCCTTCTGAGTTTTATGTAGTTGTTTTCCTCTTCTAGAATTATTTAACTTTGTGTTTTGCAAAAACTAAAGACTTTAACACATAATTTTTTTAACCAGGGTATTATAACTAAATTACTAAACTTTTATTACATATTTTCTTACTCTGTGAGATAAAATTCAGATTAGAACTCAATGAAAAGGACAATTTTATGTTGCTAGGGTCTAGAGATTGTTTCTGATAGCAACTTTTTAATGGTCTTTATTTTCAAATAAAAGGAGCTGAATAAAGTTTGGGTTTATAAGTGTTTAAGGAAGAAGAGGTTAGAGGCAAGGAAACTTGGAGAAGGATGAGGAACAATGCAAGGACAATGCAAAAGGATGCTGTACTGGGAGACTGAGATAGTTCCTGAGCCAGAACAAGGATGGTGGTCCCGTAGGCATGAACGGTGGTCGTAAAAATGCTGGAGCCTGTAGAGCCACAGAAGAACTGATGAGAGATAGTGTTTCCCTAAAAGTTCCTTCAGCCAAGTACCCAGAAACAGCATTGCCCAGAGAGTCAGTTCCAGCACCAAGGCTTGGAGCAACCTGCCTGGATTGATCAGGCTATTGATCACAGTTTTCCCCCAGTTTTATTGCGATATAATTGAGAGACAGCACTGTATATGCTTAAGCTCTGTATTGACATAAAGCACTATATTATGTACAGTGTAATGATTTGACTTAGTTATCATGAAATGATTACCACAATAAGTTAGTTAACATTCATCATCTCAGATAGGTACAAAAGAAAAAAGAAAAAATTTGTTTTCCTTATGATGAGAAGTGTTAGGATTTATTCCCAATAACGTCCATATATATCATATAGCAGTGTTAATTATAGTTATCATGTTGTACATTCCATCCGCAGTACTTATTTATCTTATAATTGGTAACCACAAATCTGATCTCTTTTTCTGAGTTTGTTTTGTTTTTTGGATTCCACATATAAGTGAGATCATACAATGTTTGTCTTTCTGACTTATTTCACTTAGCATAATGCCCTCAATGTCCATCCATGATTGTCACAAATGGCAAGATTTCCTTGTTTGTTTGTTTTTTGCGGTATGCGGGCCTCTCACTGTTGTGGTCTCTCCCGTTGCGGAGCACAGGCTCTAGATGCACAGGCTCACCTGCCATGGCTCACGGGCCCAGCCGCTCCGGGGCATGTGGGATCCTCCCGGACAGGGGCACGAATCCGCGTCCCCTGCATCGGCAGGCGGACCCTCAACCACTGCGCCACCAGGGAAGCCCTAGATTTCCTTGTTTTTATGGCTGAATAATATTTCTATTTTTAATATTTTTGAGGAATGTTGATCATATTATTGAAGTATATTGTCCTGGCTAGGCCCTAGTACCTCACCCAAACTTCTTCAATCATTGCATAAATAGCATCAGCATCCTACTGTTAAGTTCTTTAAAACTGAATTTTGGGATGCCTCCTCTGTACATCCCAGGCATTTTAGTTGTCTGTCTTGTTTGTCACTGTATCATCACTGCCGAGCTTAGGGCATTGAAAAGAGCAGCTGTTTAATAAATACTTGTTGAATGAATGAATGAATGAGGGACTTTTGAAAACCTTGACTGGTGGGAGAAGGCAGAAAATTTCCTATGTATATGCTGAGACATGATGGAAAACATTAGAAACTTCCAAGTTGTGTGGAGAGGTAAAAGGTCATCCCATTTATAATTTGTGCACTTCCTTTTCCCAACACACATACACATCACATTCCTTCTCATCCCTTTCTTGCCAGTATAGGTTAGCACAGTGTCCTTCTGCATCTTCGTGCCTGGACCTTTCTAGAATGACCCTAGAGCCTGCACTCCTCTTTCCTGCTGTCTCTTTAATTAAACCTTGAAAAATATCATTATAGAAAATCCTATAAACTAACTTATACTAAGATAAAATAAGTTTACTGTGCTAGTTTGTTCAGGTATTGGAGGGATTAAGTTCTAGTCAAAAAGATGAATTTCAGGGCTTCCCTGGTGGCGCAGTGGTTGGGAGTCCGCCTGCCGATGCAGGGGACACGGGTTCGTGCCCCGGTCCGGGAGGATCCCACATGCCGCGGAGCGGCTGGGCCCGTGAGCCGTGGCCGCTGGGCCTGCGTGTCCGGAGCCTGTGCTCCGCAACGGGAGAGGCCACGGCAGTGAGAGGTCCACGTACTGCAAAAAAAAAA
>NW_021703777.1:69275649-69440178 GCF_005190385.1 Monodon monoceros
CCGTGTCCCCTGCATCGGCAGGCGGACTCCCAACCACTGTGCCACCAGGGAAGCCCAAAAGATACTTTTTTTAATTTACAAAAATATGGAGTGTTTTCCAGTTATCTATTGTGTAAAAAATCACCCCAAAACACAATGCCTTAAAATAAAATATTATCTCTCACAGTTCTGCGGGGTTGACTGAGCCCCAGTGGGGCAGTTCTAAGTTAGGTCTCTCACAGGTAAGACTGGAGTCATTAAAGGCTTGACTAAGCTAGATATTCTAGATGGCTCATTCAGAAAGCCAGCAGGTGACACTGTCTGGGATCTCAAGTCCAGAGCTCCTACACATAGACTCATCTTGTAGTTTGGTCTTCTCACAGCATAAAAGCTGAGTTCCAAGAGGGAAAGTCTCAAGAAGGAGCATTCTGAGGTGCAGGAAGAAACTTAACCTCAGAAGTTCTTGAATATCACTCCCACAGAATTTTATTAGTCAGACAATAGGATCTGGCCTGATTCAAGAAGAAGGGAATTAGATTCAACTATTTGACGTAGGTGTGACATGCAAATATGAGGAGGAACAGAACTGATATTGGCCGTATTCAGAGACAACCTACCACATCAATAAACCTATAAGAGTGTTACACAGTGAGGGTTCTTTGGACCTCTTGTGGTTCCATGGTCAGGTTAGCATATGCAGAAGAAAAATAAATGTAATTAATTTGTTTTCAAACATATAATAAATTTGAACTCTAAGACTGATTATAATTTTCATAGTAACCTTATTATGTTCTTAATAAAAATTAATGTTCTCAAGTTTTGTGCATATACTTAAGGACTATTGGTCACTGTCTCAACTTACATTAAATTGAGAGTGTAATTCCTAGAGTAATTATTTTCATAGCATTTGCATATTAATATTTACATTTATTAAGTTTGCATGCTTCATTGGTTTCTGTTGTATTACAACAGATCAGTGGGTCAAAAGTGGTTCGTTGATGGTAAAACAAGTGATGAAAATAACAAAATTACAATTGAGAATAATGAAATAATTTTAAGTCCAGTAACCCACAGTATTATTGTTGTTGTTTTTAAATTTGTTCAATCTCTTTATAGTCACAGGGAGTATACGTGAGCAAGAGAGTGGGAAAACTCAAAGGAATTGTTCAGAGGGTACAGTGTAAGAAATTGAGATTTTGGAGGTGTTTGGTCTCTGGTGATGCAAAGGTCTGCTGAAGTAAAGAGAAAGGTCATTGTATCTGAGCAGAATGTTGATATCACTGAAAATGGTGCCAGAAATTTGGAGTGAAGAGGAATATTTTTAGTCAGGAGCTAAAATTCAATTTTTTGGAGTAATTCCTCCAGAACAATGCTAAATAACATTGATGATAAGGCAAAAGACTGTTTTAGTCCTACCTTTAATAGACATGATATCACCCTTAAATATAGTGCTAGGTGTTGGTTTGAAATATACCTTTTTATAATCTTTTATAAAATTATGTATAATTTTAAAAAAATAGGCTTTTTTGGCATCTAGTTAAAAGTTCACATCTTTTTTTTGCTCTCTTGATCTTTTCATATTCATTAATATTTGAAATATATTCTCTCAATATCACTTTCTATCTTTCTAACTTACTTCCACTAGTTGTTTGACTCTAACAATATTTTGATTCCCACCAGGACCTATAAAGCATTGATGAAGTCATGTTTTCCATGCTCCTCATCCCTCTTGTGTGATCAATATCTTCTTTAAATTCCATAGGCAATCATTATAATCACACCCTTGCTTACATGTTCGGCTTCCTTGGTCTCTCTCCATCCATCATACCAGTCTGGTAAAACCCCAACCCAGCTTAAAGTAGCTCCCCACATATACATGCAATGATAATAATATTAATAAAACAAGGTTGAAAGAAAATGCTAGTCTTGGAAAACTATGCAGTAAGAGGCCACGTTTGTGAATCTCAAGAACAAGCAAAACCAATTACTTTATTACTTAAAAATTCATTCATTAAAAAAAAACAACAGAGGACTTCCCTGGTGGCACAGTGGTTACGAATCCGCCTGCCAATGCAGGGGACACAGGTTAGAGCCCTGGTCCAGGAAGATCCCACATACTGTGGAGCAACTAGGCCCGTGTGCTACGACCCTGCGAGCCACAACTACTGAGCCCATGTGCTACAACTACTGAAGCCTGTGTGCCTAGAGCCTGTGCTCCACAGCAAGAGAAGCCACGGCAATGAGAAGCCTGTGCACTGCAACGAAGAGTAACCCCCGCTCGCTGCAACTGGAGAAAGTCCGCGCGCACAACAACGAAGACCCAACACAGCCAAAAAATAAAACAAACAAATAAATAAATAAATTTATTTAAAAAAAAAGACAGAATGAAAGAATTATGATCACAAAACTCAGGATTGTGGTTATTTGGTTGGGGGGTGAGTAGGTAGAAGGATATGCTGAGGAAAGAACACATTATTGGTGATGTTCTAGTTCTTGATTTAAATATTGGGTTCTTAAGCTTTCATTGTTATGCATTATAGCTTACATATATCTTACATATTTGCATATACAAAGAGAAAATAAATAATGCAGATGTAGATTGGAGAGAGCTTTGTATGTCCTTGTTAAGAGTTTGGGGATTTATTCTACAAATAATATATAGATGATTTAAGTGTTCTGAGAATGAGTGTGAAATGATAATATATGTGTTTTCAAAATACAGTATTTCTCTGTTAGCAGGTTGGAAAATGAGTTTGAAAGGGTAAGAATGGATGCAGAAAGACTGCAATTTGTTAGAATATCGAAGGGGAAAACTAGAGGGTGACATTGAGGATAGATAGAAGTGGTTGTTATAATTGCACCTTTTCCCATTTGAACCATATTTCTGTTACTGGAATGAAGGACAGTTCAAGGTGTTCCATTAATTTAATACATTGCTGTAATTATTTATGAATGTTTTATTTAAACCTTCTGCATCTTTATTTACAGAATTAAATGGTTTATAGTTAATTTTGTTTGTATTATTTTTGTGAAGTTGTATTATCTTTGTTACATTGCCTTTATTGATTTTTTTGGAAAAGGAAACATATCTATGATTAGGAACCATTTACATACTAAGTAAATATGTCTTTTGAAAGGTTTGAAAGACTTCCTTCAGTACTATTTTCAAAGGTAGCCATTTTTCTTCTTAAGTAGGGTTGTCTGATAAAACACAAAATGCCCAGTTAAATTTGAATTTTGAATAAACTGTGAATAATGCTTTAGTGTAATATGGCCTAACTGTTGAATGGGGAATTTTTAATTAAAAATTATTTGTTTTTTGAGATTCAAATTAACTATGCATCTTGTATTTTTATTTGCAAATTCTGTCAGCCCTATTCTTAGATCAATTTTTTTATACATTTAGTCAATAGTCTACTTTATCATTGCGTGGTATCATTAACATGAAATTTATCATTATGGTGTTATTATGCAGAATTCTCATATAAGCAATTCAAGTTTCTTTTAATCTGTACTTATTACACATGGCCCTTTCATATTTTATACATTAATTTTCTAGTTAGTATACCTAGGGTTTTATCCCTATCCCTCTCCCCAAAAACCACCATAACAAATAATTTTCCTTGATTTTTCGTTTTCTAATTTATTAATTCACTGTTATCATTTGAATTCTACCCTTGCATTTCCTTGGGTTTATTCTCCTTTTTTTTTTAATGAGAAATAAATCAGCTCCATATTACATACAGGTGTTTTTGAGCACCAGAAGCACTTTTTTCTAAAAATATTGTTGATTAACTCTTTTCCAAAAGGAAAATGATGATACATGGTAGCCATCTTCAAAATTTCACAAGCTTAGTTAGTAACATATGGAAAACACAAGAGTTGTCTCTTTATATTGAATGGAGGGAAATTACACACACATACACACATGGAGTTTTTCTCTTGCTATATCATGTAAAGATACAGTTAAGTCTAGTCTTACAGAGAAATTTCTTTGATTGATTAAACAATTATTCTAAGCTTTTTGTTTTATATGTTTCCTCATCAAGTTAAAAAAAAAAGCCTTTTATACCATAGGAACACAGAAAAAAGTATTTATGGGCCCAGGGTAAGAATTTTTGCTTTAACTGATTCCCAGTAATCAAAGCTGGGTAAAAATATTTCATAACCTAACTAAAGAGAGAATTATTTAATTCTACGATTTTATGCTAACTCATAAATGTTTAAGTAATTTATCTTTATTTTTTCTTAATTATTAATGAAACTTTCTAAAGTTATAAATTTTTCTGTAACTAGCATTAACTACAGCCTATGTGTTTTGATGTTTACTATTTTTTAATGATTATTTTCTAAATAATTTGAAAGCAAGATTTTTAATTTTTCTTGGCCCCAATATTATTTAAATATTTTTTCTTAACATTTTTAAGCAGTTGCACATTGGCTGTTTATATCTTTTTTACTTGTAGATTAATTTCACAGTCATCAGAGAATGTTGTTTGCATTCTTTGGGGAATTACTTGATATTTTCTTTGTGGCCAAATAAAGAGTCAGTGTCTGAAATTTTCTATAAGCAATTTTAAAAAGTATTTATTTATGTGATACAAGTTTTCCTCTCTACAGAGCTGTTTGAAAGATCTGTTATTCAGATTTCTATTATTTCTAGGATTATTTTTGCTTACTTGTTGTATCAAAGACTGAAAGACATGTCTTAAAATATCCTACTAGTACTATGTTTTCCTGTTTCCCTTTTTATTTCTAGCAGTTTTTATTCATATATTACAATTGCAAGGTGATTACCCACCTCAGTTACTAGATTCTCCTTATTTTGGTATAAATATAGATATATTTCCACCAAAAGACCATGAACACTTCCAGGAGAACGCAGTAATCTACTTTTTCACCTCTAGTGACATGGTACCTGGAAAACAACAGAGAGAAGTTTCAGTAGGGGGTGAATTGTAATATTCTAAGATCCAAGCTTACAGAGGCTGAAAAACAGTGCCCTCTGGAGTTGACACTCTGAGGAGGACATAAGGCACAAAGGATGTTTACTAAATGATTATTTCTCATCTTACATGTAGTACCAGTCATCAGGGCACAAACACTGTGCATCTATACCAACTCTCTGGAACTCTCCTTTTAAATGATACTCACAAAAATTCTTATTTCATGAAAATAATTATGTAGACTTTCATCAAAGTTTACTATGAGTAAATTTTTAGTAAAACCTTACAGTTCTTAAATAGCAAGACACTTTGCCCTCTAGGATGGAGGGATGTTCTTTTTAGGAGCTGTAACATCAGGATGTATAATTTATCCAGTCTATTTTTATCTATAGCATAAACCGTTCTTTTGGAAATTAAAACAGTTGATATATCTCCATCATTGTAATCATTATTCAATATTTACTGACCATGTGCCAAGATCTTTAAAAAATTCTATATGCTGAGCATATTAAACAGAGAAAACAGCAGAGCTCAGCTAAATGTTAACTGCTATTCCCCTTTCCTTGCAATCTTACCAAGACTTTAGGAAAAGTCATAATTCGTCTTTTTTTTTTTCTTTTAACATCTTTATTGGAGTATAATTGCTTTACAATGGTGTCTTAGTTTCTGCTTTATAACAAAATGAATCAGTTATACCTATACATATATTCCCATATCTCTTCCCTCTTGTGTCTCCCTCCCTCCCACCCTCCCTATCCCACCCCTCTAGGTGGTCACAAAGCACTGAGCTGATCTCCCTGTGCTATGAGGCTGCTTCCCACTAGCTATCTATTTTACGTTTGGTAGTGTATATATGTCATGCCACTCTCCCACTTTGTCCCAGCTTACCCTTCCCCCTCCCCGTATCCTCAAGTCCATTCTCTAGTAGGTCTGTGTCTTCATTCCCATCTTGCCCCTAGGTTCTTCATGACTATTTTTTTGGTTTGTTTTTTAGATCCCATATATATGTGTTAGTATATGGTATTTGTTTTTCTCTTTCTGACTTACTTCACTCTGTATGACAAACTCTAGGTCCATCCACCTCACTACAAATAACTCAATTTCGTTTCTTTTTATGGCTGAGTAATATTCCATTGTATATATGTGCCACATCTTCTTTATCCATTCATCTGTCGATGGACACTTAGGTTGCTTCCATGTCCTGGCTATTGTAAATAGAGCTGCAATGAACATTGTGGTACATGACTCTTTTTGAATTATGGTTTTCTCAGGGTATATGCCCAGTAGTGGGATTGCTGGGTCATATGGTAGTTCTATTTTTAGTTTTTTAAGGAACCTCCATACTGTTCTCCATAGTGGCTGTATGAATTTACATTCCACCAACAATGCAAGAGGGTTTCCTTTTCTCCAACCCTCTCCAGCATTTATTGTTTGTGGATATTTTTGTTTGTTTGTTTGTGGATTTTTTGATGATGGCCATTCTGACCTGTGTAAGATGATATCTCATTGTAGTTTTGATTTGCATTTCTCTAATGATTAATGATGTTGAACATTCTTTCATGTGCTTCTTGGAAATCTGTATCTCTTCTTTGGAGAAATGTCTAATTTAAGTCTTCTGCCCATTTTTGGATTGGGTTGTTTGTTTTTTTGATATTGAGCTGCATGAGCTGCTTGTAATTTTGGAGATTAATCCTTTGTCAGTTGCTGCATTTGCAAATATTTTCTCCCATTCTGAGGGTTGCCTTTTCGTCTTACTTAAGGTTTCCTTTGCTGTGCAAAAGCTTTTAAGTTTCATTAGGTCCCATTTGTTTATTTTTGTTTTTATTTCCATTTCTCTAGGAGGTGGGTCAAAAAGGATCTTGCTGTGATTTATGTCATAAACAGAGTGTTCTGCCTATGTTTTCCACTAGGAGTTTGAGAGTTTCTGGCCTTACATTTAGTCTTTAATCCATTTTGAGTTTATCTTTGTGTATGGTGTTAGGGAGTGTTCTAATTTCATTCTTTTACATGTAGCTGTCCAGTTTTCCCAGCACCACTTATTGAAGATGCTGTCTTTTCTCCACTGTATATTCTTGCCTCCTTTATCAAAGATAAGGTGACCATATGTGCGTGGGTTTATCTCTGGGCTTTCTATCCTGTTCCATTGATCTATAGTTCTGTTTTTTGTGCCAGTACCATACTGTCTTGATTACTGTAGCTTTGCAGTATAGTCTGAAGTCAGGGAGCCTGATTCCTCCAGCTCTGTTTTTCATTCTCAAGATTGCTTTGGCAATTCGGGGTCTTTTGTGTTTCCATACAAATTGTGACATTTTTTGTTCTAGTTCTGTGAAAAATGCCAGTGGTAGTTTGATAGAGATTGCATTGAATCTGTAGTCATTGTTTTAGGTAGTATAGTCATTTTCACAATGTTGATTCTTCCAATCCAAGAACGTGGTATATCTCTCCATCTGTTTGTATCATGTTTAATTTCTTTCATCAGTGTCTTATAATTTTCTTCATACAGGTCTTTTGTCTCCTTAGGTAGGTTTATTCCTAGGTAGTTTATTCTTTTTGTTGCACTGGTAAATGGGAATGTTTTCTTAATTTCACTTTCAGGTTTTTCATCATTAGTGTATAGGATGCAGAAGATTTCTGTGCATTAATTTTGTATCCTGCTACTTTACCAAATTCATTGCTTACCTCTAGTAGTTTTCTGGTAGCATCTTTAGGATTCTCTGTGTATAGTATCATGTCATCTGCAAACAGTGACAGCTTTACTCCTTTTTTTCCAATTTGGATTCCTTTTATTTCTTTTTCTTCTCTGATTGCTGTGGCTAAAACTTCCAAAACTATGTTGAACAAGAGTGGTGAGAGTGGGCAACCTTGTCTTGTTCCTGATCTTAGTGGAAATGGTTTCAGTGTTTCACCTTTGAGGATGATGTTGGCTGTGGGTTTGTCATATATGGCCTTTATTATGTTGAGGTGAGTTCCCTCTGTGCCTACTTTCCGGAGAGTTTTTATCATAAATGAGTGTTGAACTTTGTCGAAAGCTTTCTCTTCATCTATTCAGATGATCATATGATTTTTCTCCTTCAATTTGTTAATATGGTGTATCACATTGATGGATTTGCGTGTATTGAAGAATCCTTGCATTCCTGGAATAAACCCCACTTGATCATGGCGTATGATCCTTTTAATGTGCTGTTGGATTCTGTTTGCTAGTATTTTGTTGAGAATTTTTGCATCTATGTTCATCAGTGATATTGGCCTGTAGTTTTCTTTCTTTGTGACAGCTTTGTCTGGTTTTGGTATCAGGGTGATGGTGGCCTCGTAGAATGAGTTTGGGAGTGTTCCTCCCTGTGCTATATTTTGGAAGAGTTTGAGAAGGATAGGTGTTAGCTCTTCTCTGAATGCTTGATGGAATTCTCCTGTGAAGCCGTCTGGTCCTGGGATTTTGTTTGTTGGAAGATTTTTCATCACAGTTTCAATTTCAGTGCTTGTGATTGGTCTGTTCATATTTTCTATTTCTTCCTGGTTCAGTCTCAGAAGGTTGTGCGTTTCTAAGAATTTGTCCATTTCTTCCAGGTTGTCCATTTCATTGGCATATAGTTGCTTGTAATAATCTTTCATGATCCTTTGTATTTCTGCCGCATCAGTTGCTACTTCTCCTTTTTCATTTCTAATTCTACTGATTTGAGTCTTCTCCCTTTTTTTCTTGATGAGTCTGGCTAATGGTTTATCAATTTTGTTTATCTTCTCAAAGAACCAGCTTTTAGTTTTATTGATCTTTGCTATTATTTCCTTCATTTCTTTTTCATTTATTTCTGATGTGATTTTTATGATTTCTTTCCTTCTGCTAACTTTGGTGTTTTTCATGATTCGTCTTTAGCAATATATCTGTGCCGTTTAACTAAAACCTACTTAAATTACTTGTCTATGTAGTAGGAACAGTAAGTTAGGTTCTCCTTGGTAATTAATGAGGAGACTTTTGAACTGGATGAATTTAATATACAAAAACTATTCTGGAAATGAAAACTAGCAACAACTTTTTCACACATCTCTTCCAAGGTGGAGGCCAGATTGACATGTCAGTTAAGAGTTCTTTCTGCTGTGTGGGACAGTATATAGTGGCTTAACAAAAAAGTTTATTTTTTGCTCACAACAAGCAGCCTGGAGGTGGGAAGTTTGTATTGGGGAAGTGTCTTCATGATGCTGTTACTCTCCTGGATTGTTTTATCTTCCTGGTGGTGCACCCTTCTCCATGGAAGAATATTTTTCTTCATGTTGTCATCCAATCACAAAATGGCTGAGGTGTCCTCAGCACAACATCTGCTTTGCAAGCAAAAGAAAAAGGAAAGGAAACAGGAGGGGCTGGCACTTATATCAGAAAGAGCAAAGCTTACCTGGAAAGCTTCAGCTTCTATCTTATGGCCACAACTGTGTGGCTTGAACACTCCTTAGTTTGAGGGAGTCTAAGGAGTTGAATGTTTTCAAATGGGCATATTGCCATCATGAATAAAAGCAGGTTTTCTCAGGAGGAAGGAGAAAGGGATGTTTGATACTCAGTAGTAGTTTTCTATTGGGACCTTTCTGCTCATGCAGGAGAGATCACTGCCTAGCATTATGTCAATATTTCCATCCATGCCCCAAAAGTTACAGACAGGCAAAGCGGTTGTGAGCTCACAGGGTATCTTTGAGAATTTGAAAAAGGTGGATGTGCTGATGAAATGCAGCCCTATGTTGGAGCACATGCCTTGGTGAATGGAGTTTGACTTACATTTCAGCCTCCACTTACCTGTTTGTAAAGATACCTGTGTACAGTGAACAACCTGCACAGCTGCATAAAGGGCCATGAGGGACAGGACAGAGGTAAAATAGAAGGAGGGGATTAGTGATTGATCTTAGCTTCTTTTTTTGTGTGTGTGCTGTACACGGGCCTCTCACTGTTGTGGCCTCTCCCGTTGCGGAGCACAGGCTCCGGACGCGCAGGCTCAGCGACCATGGCTCACGGGCCCAGCCACTCCGCGGCATGTGGGATCTTCCCAGACTGGGGCACGAACCCGTGTCCCCTGCATCGGCAGGCGGACTCTCAACCACTGCACCACCAGGGAAGCCCTGATCTTAGCTTCTTTGACAGAGATACACTAAGTTCTATCTGCTCTGCCCTTCTTTCTTTTGGAATCAAAGGTAACCGTGCTCAACAATTACTACAGGTTTGCAGAAACTGTGAAGAAGATATATGAAATATTTTGCAGTCTTAATGAAATTTTCCTGGTAGCTTGTATACTTTTGATAGCTGATAACAAAAAGGGAAGGAAAATCTACTTCCTGGGGATATTTAAGCAAAACCTTAAGTCATCACAAAGAGCTGTAGGTGAGTAGGTTATTAAACACATGTGAAGAGTTATAATAATTATTACAGAAGCATATGAAAAGTATATCTCCACGAAATAATATTCTCTTGTGCAACTAGAAGGATGTAGCCAACACTGTTGAAAGGGAGAATACTGAGGCTATTATCATCCGTCCTCCACTGTCCTTCTGCTGGATTTAGGATCCTTTTTCCCCTCAGTGTAGAATAGTTTAACAATCCCAAAAGGAAGCACACATGATATCTCTCAGCTATTGTTGTATTTACTCCATCTCTCCTGTTTCATGATAAAGATGCTGTTGTCATCATTCTGAATGTGATGGTGTTTGCAGAACATAAGATATGATCCCTCTTTAAATAGAATGCTTGCCAATCATCCTTAACTGTTTCCTCTTAAGGTACTTTGTCTTTTAGGCAGGGTTATCGAGAGAAGGCTCAGCTCTTTCTTCGAAATTGTCAGATCTTATAAAACCTCATTACTCCTTGCTCTGTCCTCAATTCAGCTCTGGATATTTTGCCCCCCGCCCCGTTTTTTCTTTAAAGAAGTTGAACAATTAGAATATATTCTGTGTAAAGAAATAGTCTAGTCTTCTAGCTGCCTACTTTATTTTATTTAAATCACCTATTTATTAAAGCATCAGAGGAGAGACTTTAAGAAATCACCTGGCTCAGCCCTTATCCCACTTCTCTCATTTGCCAAACAATTGAAATCTGATAGCTACTTTCATTGTTAATTTTTTTAAATTAATTAATTAATTTTAGTTTTGGTTGTGTTAGGCCTTTGTTGCTGTGCATGGGCTTTCTCTAGTTGCAGTGAGCAGGGACTACACTTCATTGCAGTGCGCAGGCTTCTCATTGTGGTGGCTTCTCTTGTTGCGGAGCACAGGCTCTAAGCGTGTGGGCTTCAGTAGTTGTAGCACACGGGGTCAGTAATTGTGGCTCGGGGGCTCTAGAGTGCAGACTCAGTAGTTGTGGTGCACGGGCTTAATTGCTCTGCAGCATGTGGGATCTTCCTGGACCAGGGCTCCAGCCCATGTCCCCTGCATTGGCAGGCAGATTCTTAACCACTGAGCCACCAGGGAAGTCCCTTGTTAAAGTTTTTACACAGTCCATAAGCTTTCTTGCTATCATTTTGTATTAATCATCCCTGTGTACAAAATTTTCCATATGTCCATTCATTCATTCATTTCTAGTTTTATTGTATTGTATTCAGAAAGTGCTGTTCGTAGCAATTCTACGTTATGGAACTTACGAATGCTTTCTTTGTGATCTAATATGAGATTGATCTTAGTGAATGTTCCTTATGCACTTGAGATGAGGATATGCTCTTAATTATTTGAATGTAAATTTCAATATACATTCACATGAAATATGAAATCTACTAGTAAATTTCATATAAAATCTACTTTATTGATTATGTTGTTATTGTCCATATCTTTCATTATTTTTGGCCCACTTGGTCTGTTTTGACTGAAAGTAGTGTGTAAATTCTCCTAGTGTAAGTTTTTCTCCCAATGTCTCTTTGAATCTCTTGTGTTTCTGCTTTACAAAGTGGTTGCTATATTGTGTGACAGATATTTATAACGTTATGTATTCATAGTGAATTGTGGTTTTCAGCAGTTTCCTTGTCAGGTTTAATGCTTTTTGGCTTCGATTCTGATTTGGTTTACTTGATATAGATATTGAAACTCCAGTTTTCTTATTGTTTCCATTCGACTGGTATAACATTAATTTTTGCTTTATTTTCAATCTCTCTGAATCACTTTGTTTTAGGTATGTCTGTTGCACACAACATATAATTATTGCCTTGTGAGACAAATCGAGATGTTTTTCTTTTACTAGGTAAGTTAAGTCCATTCTCATTTATTGATATGACTGATATTTTTGAACTTGACTGTCATATAATTTTATATTATACATTGCTATATCATGTTTACCTTTTTTCTTTCTCTACATGATGTGTTTCCTTTTCTTTTCTTAAACATTATTTTCTCTTTAATGAAGTTTTATATTTTTGTTCCAGGAGTTTTACGCTTTATACTTTTTAATGTCCTTTATCAAGTTTTCTTAATATGACCATTAAGTGTCTGGGTTATTGACATTTAGTGTCAGTTTTTAGTGACACCTATATATTGCCTATCCAACAATCAATAAATTTATTCAACTTTTCTGTTTCCCTTTTCTTTTCTTCCCATTTTTAGTTGCAATATTTCTTTTTCAAAACATGTAATATTTATATATTATTCTTTCAGTATTGTCTCCAACCTTTGTTTTCCTCTTAGATCTGATTAAATAATATATAATTTCTTCACCACCAGTCCTTTTGTTAAAGTTTCTCCAATTATCTCCTGGATGGATGAAGGTCATTCTCTACTATATTTCTCAAGAGGAATGGGTACAGCTCAGAGATACAGAAATCTCCCAGCTGTTGAATGTTTAAAATTGTTTTTCAATAGCCTTGATACTTGAAGGAGAGATTAGCTGGGTATAAAATCCTTGGTCCACACGTTTTATCCTTGAGTTTCTTGAAAATGCTGTTCCATTGTTGCCATGTTTTGAATGTTGCTTTGAAAGTTTGATGACAGTCTAATTCCTTATCCCTTGTAAATTCTTTGATGACATTGCCCAGAGGCATTGAGGATTTTTTCATCTTTTAATGTCAAATATTTTAATAGTATACTTCACTGAGTTGATTGCTGCAGGCAAATTTTCCCAGCAACTTGGTAGGCCCTTTCAATATGTAGAGTGAGCTCTTCTTTTATTTCTGGAAAGATTTCTTGGATTATATTCTAAATATTAGTTTTGCTCAATTGTTTCATTTTGTTTGCCTAGGGTCAATAATTATATATCTGTTGAATTTTCTTTGCTATCTTCCTGCTTTTATTCTCTTTCTCTTTCTTCTTTTTTTCTATTTACTTATTTTACTATTTCACTTTCATCCTTTTGATTGCTTTCCTCCTTTTTTAAAATAACTTTTATTAAATTTTCTTTGAGTTTATTCTCCTTTTGGGAATCTTGTAATTTTGTCATCATTTATTATATCATTTTGTCTTTTTCTTCCACATCTTCCTTGAGTTGAATCATTTCTCATTTCATTTATTCATGCTTTTATATGTATATTTATTTTTAAACTTTGAGTTTATGATTCAAGGTGTTTTAGTTTCATATCTCCACTTGCTTTTTTAATGCTATTTGATTCAGTGTAGAGTGTTCTGTTACAGTTTTATTGTACTTCTCTGCTTTTTTGCGGGGGGATGGTAGCAGAAATATTTAATGCCCATTTTTTAATTTATTCTTTTTAGTAGCTTTTTAGTAGCTTTTAGTAGCTTTAGTAGCTTTTAGTAGCTTTAGTATACTATTCTTTTTAGTAGCTTTGTATAATAAATACTGCTTGCATCTCTATATTTCTTGGACAGATGTGGTGGTTTGGGATGCTTATGTGATTATAGTTCAAGGACAGAGTAAATGATTGCAGTCTCTTTAGTGGATAACTTTTTCTTTTATTTATTTTATTTTATTTTGACTTTTTCTTTTTTGTTCAATTAGGAGAAGTTTGTTTACCTTGAAATTTCTGCTTTACTTCTGTTTTGAGGGATTGTAAAACTTCTCCTCTTTCTTCCTTTACACTTAACCACACAAAAGTGTCTCTCCCTTCCTTTTTACCTTTGTTTCCCCAGTAGTATCACCTTCCCAAGACTGCCTCTTCATGTATGTTTTTAAATCCCCTTTCTGTAGTCAGTGTTCTGAAGGACCAGAACTCTTCTTCAGTAGTTTTGCATGTAAGGAAGACTTTCCCTTTCTGGGAGATTTTATCTCAATCTTTTGTTCTCTAGCACAGTTTTTCTGGACCTCTGGGCCTCTCTGCAAAGACTTGCATCAGGGGCTTGATAAATAGGTATGTTATCTTACTTTATTAAATTTACAGGTAATTTTGAGTTTGTTATATGGAAAGAAAGGGAGTTGTGTGGCTCATGTATCTGTAGAGTTTTGGAGGATGGCTAGAGAGATTTGGATTTAGACAATTGTGAAGCTACATGGAGGTCTTCTGTTGTCCCTGGTTTATAGATGAGACAACCAAAACTTGGTGAGTTCAGGTGATTAGCACAACCCAGCTTAAATGTCACATGTCCACTTAACCACTATCTATACTGCTTCTGAAATTACAAATATAATTTAATTTGCAGTGCATCCAACCAAGGTATGTTATTCACAGCAATTACCCCAAGAAGCAAAACTGACATGGTAGCACAATAGCATATCAAAGTGGTCAAGCTACTTAGGAAACAGCTTTAAAATGAGACAGTCCAAGCCTTAGGACTTGGGGAGAATAAGTGAGTAAGGTCAGAATGGACAGATAAACTGTGAAAATATGCAATGTGAAATGGACCAAAGTACACAATGAGAGAAATCCAACTTCAGGATCAATAAAGAAGTAGAAAAAGTCGTGAATTTAGGAAGGTGTCATTTGTTTTCAGGAAGGGAAATCAGCATAAGCATTAACTTACGTCCAGGATAAGCACAGTTAGGGGAATAAATTTGTACTTTTCCTGAAACCATAAACCAAATAAAATTAATGTGATATAACCCATCTTTTGAATAATCCTCACCATTATTCTCCTTTAAAAATTAATATTTGCTATTTGTTTGGGTACATGGGATCTTAAACTGAAAATGGCAAGATGTATTTTCAAAGAGTGGTCACTTTCAAATGTTTGAGGGATGGAAAAATGAAGCTGCATAGAGCACAGATGATTATCACCTGAAGGCTCAAAAGGAAGTGGATCTGTGAACATGCAGAAAGATAGGTGCCTTTGAAAGAACTAAATGTTCCCAATGATACATTGTGTTTCTATGCTTCATATTGATTCTGAGAAATGGCAGGTCCAATCTGCGGATTTAGGGGGTGCTTAATACGAAATAAATGAGAGCTCAGCAAGTTTCTCAAGAAACCTTGTTCTTCTCAGATATTCAGAGACTACGGAAACCTGCATCTGCCTAATGCCAGCTTGGTATGTTTCTGGCAAACAGGCCTAAGGTTTTGATGTTATGGTTATTGTTTGTTACTTTCATATTCTTCTTGGGGGAAATGTGACATGGTGGAGTAAGCAAACAGCCAGAATTCTGTGACCTTTAGGCTGTCTTGTGTTTGAATGCTTTATTTTGTATTAAAAATTATTTCTTCTATGCATATTTCTAAAATTAATGAATGCCTCATTCATAAAGAAGAGAGATTCAGTTTCTTGGTGGATAAATCTAATTCTAGAGAACATATGCAATATTTAACATTATATTCTTACTCAGAGGAGGGCACCAGATTTTGCTGAGAGATATACAGAAAATGTATTGAAATTTAGGGACAACATTTCCTTGCTATTTATGGTGAAATAAGCTGTTTGCAGCATATAGTCGTCTGCTTCATTTGACATTGTTGATTGCTCTCTCCATCTTGAAATTCTCCTTTTTTTCATACTTTGATGACTTTTCTCTCTCTTTTCCCTCTCTGGAATAAAATGGTGAATTTATTTTTATTTTATATTTTACATTGTATTTTGATAAAATACATTTAACATAGTATTTACCATCTTAACCATTTTAAGTGTACATACAATTCAGTGGTATTAAGTACATATATAATGTTGTGTAACCATCACTACCCCTTCTCTCCAGAACTCTTTTCATCTTTTAAGACTGGAATGCTATACCTGTTAAACAGTAACTCCCCATTTCTCCCTGCTCCCAGCCCCCGGCAACCACCATTTACTTCCTGTATCTATGATTTTGACTACTCTAGGTACCTCATGTAGGTGAAATCATACAGTATTTGTCTCTATGTGACTGACTTATTTCACTTAGCATACGTCCTCAAGGTTTATCTATGTTGTAGCATATGTCAGAATTTCCTTCCTTTTTAAGGCCAAATAATATTCCATTGTACAGACAGGTTGGGGGAACAGACAGTTAGGGAGTTTGGGATTGACATGTCCACACTACTATATTGAAAATGGATAACCAACAAGGACCTACTGTATAGCACAGGAACTCTGCTCAATAGTATGTTAACAACCTAAATGGGAAAAGAATTTGAAGAAGAATAAATACATGTATAGGTATAACTGAATCACTTTGCTGTACACCTGAAACTATCAAAACATTGTTAATCAACTATACTCCAGTATAAAATAATAAGTTAAAAAAAGATTCCATTGTATGCATATACCACATTCTAATCCATTCACCTGTCAGTGGACGTTTAGGTTGCTTCCACATTTTAGCTCTTAGGGATAATGCTGCAGAACATGGGTGGACAAATGTCTCTTTAGGACTTTGCTTTCTGTTCTTTTGTATATACACCCAGAAATGGAATTGCTGGATCATATGGTAATGTTATTTTTAAGTTTTTGAAGAACTGCCATATTGTTTTCCATGTGACTGTACCACTTTACTTTCCCACCAACAGTGCGTAAGTGTTCCAATTTCTCCACATCCTCAACAAAACTTATTTTCTCTTTTATGATATTTTATAATATGTGTGAAGTGTTGTCTCACTGTGTTTTTTATTTGCATTTCCCTAAAGATTAGTCATATTGAGCAACTTTTTATATGCTACTTAGCCATTTATATACCTTCTTTGGAGAAATGTTTAAGTCCCTTGCTCATTTTTGAATTGAGTTTTTTGTTTGTTGTTGAGATTTAGGAGTTCTCTATATAGCCTTGATATTCCATTTTTTCTCTTTTGTGAGCATTTCTTCCTCCCTCCGTTCTTTAAATGAGTATTTCTCTCTCATTGTGGTCTGAAAACTATGTAATCAGGATCACTTGGGATATGTGTTTGGGATACACCATCTCTGAATCCACCACTCTATCTATTGAATCAGTCACTAAACTAGGGTCCCTGGATGATGCATTTTAACCAGCTTTCTGAGTAGAACTTCACAAATATTAAAATTTGAGAACATTTCCTTACATGTCAGCCCTTTCCAGGGTTTCATTTCCAGTTCACTGTTCTCAATCTCATGGTTTAAGTACCACCTACTGATATGCTTACAACTTTCAAAGGTATCATTTTCAGTCCTGACCATTTATTTTCATATATCCAGCAGACCCAGACACCTCAAAGCCAATACATGTAAAAGTGAACTTATTATCTTACTCCATAAACCTGCTCCTTCATCTGTAGTCTCCATCGGTAGCACCATCATCCGTCATCTATAATCTAGTCACTGAAGTTGAAAACTTGAAAGTTAGAAAATTGGAAACAAACTTTATTTCCCGTTCTCCTTCCCCCTTCTCCTCAACCAGTCAATCAATTCATTCAACAGATTTTACCTTCAAGTATTTCCCAAACTTTTTCCTGCTTCCCTGATACAAATATCATAGATACAATTAAGTTCTTCACCATATCTCTGCTGGGTGCTCTCCTCTCTCTTCTTTTTAAACCATCTCCCTTACAGACTTCAGTTTGGCTTACCTAAATGCAAAGTGTATAGGCTCAAGTCCCAGCAGGAAACAATGGGCACCTTCAAAATAAGATTAATTCAAGGAAGCTTTATTCACAAAGAGGTTATGTCCACAGGTTTGGGTGTAGGACAACTACAACGGATGGTGTAATAGTCTGGCCAAGCTGTTACCACTTCTACATCCCATGGGATGACGTGAGGGAGTGGCTACTAGAACACAGAAAAATAAAGTGTCTGATTTGAAAAAAGCAGAGATCTTTGATTACTCAAGGGACATCCCAGACCAAAGTTTGTTCATATCACACCAGATAAATACCGCGTCCTCAATCCCACCCTCCCTCCAATCTTTGACTGGGGACCCTGTTGGGAAACCCAAATAGATATCAGAAGGCATGAGAACCCCTTGATGTAATCTGTACCAGTTAGTCTCCAAGGCAGAGCACAGAATTGAAACAAGTGGAGAATGGCTCCTGAAGTGTAGTGGAACAATCCAGCACACAGATCTTACAACATAGCTCCATTGCTTATAAATATTTGGACTCCCCCATCTCCTATTAGCTAAATTTCTGTTCTTTAAAATGAAACACAGGGAGGGGGAAGGGTAAGCTGGGACAAAGTGAGAGAGTGACATGGACATATATACACTACCAAATGTAAAATAGATAGCTAGTGGGAAGCAGCTGCATAGCACAGGGGGATCAGCTCGGTGATCAGCTTTGTGACCACCTAGAGGGGTGGGATAGAAAGGGTGGGAGGGAGGGAGATGCAAGAGGGAAGAGATATGGGGATGTGTGTATATGTATAGCTGATTCACTTTGTTATACAGCAGAAGCTAACACACCATTGTGGAGCAATTATACTCCAATAAAGATGTTAAAAAAAAAAGAAACAATATTTTTATTGCCCCATTGCCTCTTTGTCTGGCAGTCTCTGCCTTGCTTATCAGGTTAGAAATGCAAGTTGCTTGTGGTTCCATATTAAGCTCTTAGTATTTTTTTTTTTTTTGCGGTACGCGGGCCTCTCACTGCTACGGCCTCTCCCGTTGCGGAGCACAGGCTCCGGACGTGCAGGCCCAGCGGCCATGGCTCACGGGCCCAGCCACTCCGCGGCATGTGGGATCTTCCCGGACCGGGGCACGAACCCGTGTGCCCTGCATCGGCAGGCGGACTTTCAACCACTGCGCCACCAGGGAAGCCCAGCTCTTACTATTTTTTACCTCCATGTTTTTTGTTGAGGCCTTTCCTTCTAGAGGAAGTGCTGTCTTCCTCTTTCCAACTTCTCCCAAGAAACGCTCAGTCACATCCCTGATTAACATCCCTCTTCTTATTTTTTTACAAACATCCTGACTTGGCTAGTTAGTGGTTCTCAGTATTGTCTGAATCTAGCATTGCTCTTACCTCATTGTTTCATTATTATCTGTTTATGTGTTTGACTCCCCAAACAGACTCTGAATTCCTTGAATAAAGAAATAACATCTTATATATGCTTATAGTCCCGGGGCTAAGCCCAGTGCCTATTTGTTGAAAGAAAAAAAGAGTTAGTAATTTCTCCCTGTCTCTTCTCTCTTGCTGTGCATATGCTAATAGTCAAAGGGATCGCTTTCAGATTTCTAAAAAATGGTGTGCATCTAAGTACCTCTCAGTGGGGCTGCAGCCAGCATTAATACTGAAGTGGTAAGTAATGGCCAATTTTGTTTCCTCTGTAATGGAAATTGATGGAAGGAAGGTTCACTGTGGATAATTAGATTGATTTTAGTTTTACCATTTTTATATCCAGACAGTTCTTAAAAGTGATTGTTGTAATTACAGAAAGACAAGCTGATACAGAGAGCCATTCTTTATTTTTCTCTATCCAATCTAGACTCTCTGTGCTGCTGAAAAGACTCTCTTCTTCTCCTCCTCATTCTCTGCATACCATCCTTAAAAGACTTGTATTTTCACTTTAAATTAACATCTTATCAGTGTAGATTGAAACATGGAAGACTCAGGCCACGATGAAGGCCTACAGAATCCATCAATGTATAAAGTGATTTTCATTTAACATCTATAGGGTATATACCTTGATTATAATATGACATACCAGGAAGTATAGGGCAAACTTCTAGCCTGCATTCCAGAAACTTACAATAAGTTGCCTCTGTAAAAAGGTAGGTGGTTATTAGAGGGGAGACAGCCTTTCATAAATCCTGCTTTCTGCTAGGAAGCATTTTTCCTAAGCAGGCTCTCATTCCTCCTGTTGGCTCTCCTTCCTTCTAAACTCTCTGCCCCTGGGGAGCAGGTGTTGTGCCGATTGTTTTTTAGCTGTGGTGGTGAATTTGGAGCAGATTACTGTACGTGTCTCAGAATGGTTTCAGAATATAGGGGGATATTTGTCAGCCATTTGTGATACTTAGAATGGGTAAAGCCTCTCATTCACTATAATGTTTTCAGTCAAATAAAGTGCCAAGGAAATAAATGCTGGCATTGACACCACAATCAATTATTTTTTATGATGACAGTGTTCTAGGTGCTATTTAAAATTTTAGTTTGAAACAGAAAATTCTTATTCACCTGTTTTTTTTTTCTTTGCTGTGATGCAAAGCAATAAAAATATGGTTTATGAAGGAACCCATCTCTCATTTATATTGGACAACAAAACAAATAGGAAAAGAAGAACAGGAAGTTCACTTAGAAAATAATAAAATTACTTCTGTGAATAGAAATGAGAATAAGAAATCACAATGTCAGACATTGTGGTATCCTTGAAGATAGAATTTATTCTTTGTTGTTCCTGGCAAAATTGCATGTTGCTAATGCTTAGTAAATTTGTGTTGAATTTAACTTAGTTAATTCAAAACATATATTTCTGTAGTTCAAAAATTGTTCATGAGAAAGTCTCAGGAAGGAACATATTAATTTAGGCATTACAGTGTACATTGATATATATGCAAATATATTTCCAAAATCACATGACACCTCATTAAAGCTAATTCTGCTTGGGTTTTAGTGAATCAAAAAGGAAAAAAGTTACCATGTTTGCCACCCAAAAACCACACATTTTACTCTGCATCAAAAGGTCTTGTAGTTTGATTGGTCTGCCAGTGGAAGGGATTGGATGCAATGCAGTGCCTTTTTCCTTGCTGACATCCTATAGAATTTTGTTTGCATGGTCTTGTCATAATTAGTCAGGGGATAAAACAAGTAATGCAAAATTTAGAAATAACATTAGCTTTTAAGAAGGTAAAGTACGATTGTTAGGAGATGGCATTCAAGATATCCAACAGATAACTCTCTTACCCTCTTAAGTCCTGAATCAAATGAGAATTAGATAAAAAATTACTGGAGGTAGACACTGGAGTTAAAATTATGTAATTGGTTTCTACCCTGACTCTGCCACTTACTAACTATGTGATCTGGGGACAAGCCTCTTCTGCCTTAATTTTCTTATCTGAATATGGGCATAGTAACACCATCCCAATTAGGGTTTTACAAGGATCGAATGAGATCATGTATGTAAAGTTCTTTGCATACTCCCTGACAGACAAGTACTCAATAATTGTAGCTATTATTATAACAAATGATGGAGAATCAACTTCTAAAAGAGCAATAATTTAAATGGATTATTGAAAGCTTTCCAATAACAAAAAGTGAGAATATAACCTAAGATGAAGGTTGGCTATTTTGACATTTCTAAAGATCTTGAAGAGCAAAAATGGGCTATGTTGCAGAAGAGGGCACATGCTCTTATCAGGTAGGTGAGCTAGTGAGGAAGAGTAAAGGGACAGGGAGCCATGCATGCCCAATTTTCTTAACCAAAATTCACCTTTTAGGGAATTTACTCCTCCTACCTGGGAGACAAATGAGTGAGGACACAGAGAAAATTCAGAAAGTTATCTTCCTCCACGTGGAAGGATATATTGGGAATAGGAATTTAAGTCCCCACCCCCAACAATAATGGCCATCACATTTTATTGTAATTATTTGATGTTTACTATTAGAATATAAGTTTGGTTAAGGGAAGACATCAGTTTGATTGGTTGACTATTCTATTACGAACACCAAATACAGTGAATGACTTATGTTAGGTGCTCCATAGATATCAAGGAATGATTAAATGAATGAATAAATCCATTCTCTTAGCTTCTATAACTCTGCTGTGTATTGTGTACATCAGGCTGTTATAAACCACATCATTAAATATTTCAATAATATTATTTTATTATTGTGCTTCTACTTGTGCAAGAAACTATTGTAAACATTTTACATGTATTAACTCATTCGGCTCCTACTGCAATCTTAGAGGTAGGTATCATCATGATCACTATTTTTCAGATGTGTAAATTAAGACAAAAAGTGGTTAATTTTCCAGGGTCATGTGGTAGTAATTACAGAACAAATTATTATGATTCAATGCTCACCAAAAACCTGGCTACAGTTTGGCTGCCATATCTTACAAAGAAAGAATGAGTGGGTCATAGGACAGGATATCTATTCACTTTTTTAAAAAAATTTTTATTTCATATTGGAGTATAGTTGATTAACAATGTTGTGTTTGTTTTGGTTGTACAGCAAAGTGATTCAGTTATACATATACATGTATCTATTCTTTTTCAAATTCTTTTCCCATTTAGGTTATTACAGAATATTGAGCAGAGTTCCCTGTTCTATACAGTAGGTCCTTGTTGGTTATCTTAAATACCTCATTTTAAATTATAAATGAACACACTAACATCACTCTGCAGAGGATTTCCTTTGTGGAAATTTGTCCTCAAGACTCTATAACCTTTTTTATGAGTTATCAAGACCAAATTTCTGGGCCAGTTAAATAAGAAGTTTATTGTTTTTATTTTACCAAGTTGATGCTAATCTGTGGGACTTCCAGATGTCCAGCTGGCTGGCTTTTCTCTGATGACATAGCTATTTCTTTCTAAGTCCCTATGAAACAGCAAATTCACTGAATATTTTAACTTATATGTCTGTACAATTGTGTCCTCTGTACTAGACTGCTACATTTGTTACAAGCAGGGATGGGGACCTCATTCAGTCCCTTATGTTGAACTCAGGACAGAGAAGTTAATAAATTTCTGTTTGAGTATATGAGGCATCTATATTCTCTACTCTGAAATGGATATTTAGAGTTTGGGAATGGTCTCCAGAGTTGGAACAGAGTTTAGTTTTAGGAAAATAACATATTGGTTTGACAGGATATATGTGTACCTTTGACTCCATACTCTAATAAATGGACCAATTACTACATACATAATTTAAAAGACATAAGGTGATCTGACAGTTCATTAGTCAAATAACTGATTTTAAGCATTTGTTATGTGCTGAAAGTTTGCTGTAGAGGGACTGAAAACACTTGTAATTTGGACATATAAGTGGAGAAAAATACCTTGTAGTTTATAATCAAGGGCTAAGACCTGGGTAAAGACCATAAAAGCAGTGGGATCACTTGGTTAAAACACCTGACAAAAGGTCCCTAGAAGGGGTTAGACTTTAGCTGTTCCTTAAAGAATTCATGGAATTAGGTAGGTTAAAGAACTCCAAGATGGCTGGAAAACATGAAGAAAGCAGAAAAACAGGAATGAGGGTGGTGCATGTGGAGGGGCTATTTCAAGATAAAGGATCACGTACATCACATATAGGCAGTCAGATTTTGCCAAGTGCACTCATAGCTTATGGTATTTATTCCCATATCCATTTATGTGATTTCCTTCTATTCATACCATTTGGAGGGGAAGATACCCTTTAACTTCCTATTTTTATACTATTTAGAAATACAAAGCATTCTGTAAACTGATATTATACTTTTTTGGACATATGGGTGTGAATTGTAGCATAAATAGAACATACATGGATACAGAAGGCAGTCCTAGGTAGGAATTTTGACCTGGACACTTACTGTGTGACCTTGGTTTAGCTGAGTAACCTCTCTGAGCTTCAGCTTCCTCATCTGTTAAAAAAGAAAAAATTATGGTAGCTATGCATAGAGTTATAAAGATTAAATGAAATAAAGATTATCAAAAGTCCACAGTTACACTGGCTGTCACATAGTTGCCACTTGATGACTGGTGGCTACTACTATTCTATTGTTTAATAAACAGTAGCATATTGCATTCTGCTGTTTGACATATCCTAAGGAGGGGAGTGCTAATTCACACTGTTTCACCTCTCTACTTTCCCTAATATTTGTTATCCTTCTCCCCACACTTGGGCTATGAAGATGCTTGGTCTTTCTTCATATGAACTAAAGGTACTTTTTCCAATTCCAAAATATGAAAGTAGGTAAACATTAATCTACCACGAATTACCCAAACCATTTCTTTCTTTCAGCCTTTAGGTCATAAAAAAACAATAACAATAACAGTGGTAGCAAACATTATTTGGAATCATAAGTCATACAGCATTCTCACCGTGTGTAGCAAGGAATTAGGGAAAAATAAGTTCTTCTAAAAGATCTGGATTCAAGTGTTGCTACTTACTGCTCTTGAACTTTGGAGGAGGGATTTTCTAAGTTTAAAAATATTAAGAATATCAAAGATTAAAAAAGGTTCTTGGGTATCTCAATAAATCAGAATCAAGATGTTTAATTCCATTCATTATACCATATTTTAAAACAAGGGTATCACAGAAATAGTGTACATAAAATACAATAAATGTTCAAATGAGCAGATTAACTTGCTTTCCATTAAAAACATTGGTGAATTTTCTCACAACTAAAAGATATCATTTTAGGTTACCATTATTTTCACAGTGCCCCAAAAAGGCCACCTGTGGTAAGAATCAACATACT
This sequence comes from Monodon monoceros, assembly GCF_005190385.1. NCBI lineage: Eukaryota > Metazoa > Chordata > Mammalia > Artiodactyla > Monodontidae > Monodon > Monodon monoceros. The sequence goes on from NW_021703777.1 coordinate 69,300,156, forward strand.
TCCTTTAGCTCTTTGCTGGCTTATTAACAGGGTATGAATAGGAGATCTAAGCTCAAAATGTAATATATTTTTCTGTAATAATTAAAACAATGAGTGAAAAGGGGAATGCACTTCCTTTGTCTATATAGTTATGGACTGAATTGTATCCCTTCAAAATTCACATGTTGAAGCCCTAAGCCTCAGTGTGACTATATTTGGAGATAGGGCCGTTAAGAAGGTGACTCAAGTTAAATGAGATCATAAAGGTGGAGCCTTATCTGATAGGACTGGTGAACTTATAATAATAAGAAGAGGCACCAGAGATCTCTCTCTGCCTCTATGTACACACAAAGGAAAAGAAGAGAGGCCTCACCAGAAATCAACATTGTTGGCACCTTGATCTTGGACTTTTAGCCTCCAGCTATGAGAAAAAAAAATTTCTATTGTTTAAGCCACCTAGTCTCTGGTATTCTTTTATGGCAGCTTGAGCAGGCTAATATATATATATATATATATATATATATATATATGTTTTAAAGCATCTCTCAGTATAATTTAGCTGTTATATATAATGAGTATCAAATTCTGTTCTTGTAATGTCTACTGTAACAGTATATTCTAAAATAGTGTACATATTTTTATGCCACAAGGTCTAAATATCTCCATCTTGCTAAAAGTTAACATTTTATAAATATAAAAATATTCTTTTCTGGAAGAAAGTGTACAGAATTTGGTAGTGCTATGGGGGTTAATGTGTTTTATTAAGCATTCATGGAATTACTTCATTACAATTGTGAATCCATCTAATAATGAATTAGACGACTATTACCATAATTGCTGTATAGCACAATGTTATGTTGATGTTAAATTCTGTCTAGAGTCAGTACGTGAGTAAAACATAGTGGCTGTCTTCCTAATGGCACATGATTATAATTATAATAATTTCAATTTGACACATTATCTTTTCACAAATTCATTGCAGAGTATGTATATTATCTTCTTTACTGGAGTTTAGGTAATAAATCCCAAAGTATTACAAGGATCCGTTTGCTTTTGAGAGTTTTGTCTTTGTCTTTTTGAAGGTAAATAGACTGGCAGCCTTTCTAGTAATGTCCAGAAGACAAATGGCAACCATTCTAAGTAGATTTTCTTCATGTTTCTTCAGTATGTGCTTTGTATGAATACAAATAAGATTACTGCCCTTTTAAAGAACAGCATTGTAGTCAGTGATTGGTATTGGGCACACATTTGCAAAATCAAATATTAATTTACCTTTAGCTTTAGAATTATGCCATAAGCATAACTAGGTCCCCAATTAGACTTGCCCACTTAAATCTTCTGTTTCCAACCCCAAAGCCCTTTAAGGTTACCTCATTTCTAAGTAGTGTAGGTGCTATCGGGTTGGGGAATTCTGGAGTAAGTAATCCACAGACATACCCTGTGTTTGTTCTTCATTCTGTTTCTTTGGATTTCACTTTTAATGTTGTAGGTGCCTCTGGCTTCTTCATGCGCTTATGTCAAAACACTGAAAGAACACAAATTCCCAAAGGGAAATTCACATTATTTCAGGTATATCTAGGACATAAAAGGAAAGCATTATAACACTGCAAAAATTCTGCCTAGCTCTCAGAATGTCAATGATTTGTGGTGTCTCTTTCAGGGCAGCTCAGTAACATGTCAGGAACTGAAAATGAAGGTGTACCTGTTGTCCTTTGGAAAACCCCATGTTGGCTCTGAGGGGTTCTCTAATAGTTCTCTTCTTTATTCAGGTTCAGCTCCTGTCTCCTCTTCAGGACCTGAGAGCTGATTTCCTGCACCTATAAAAGAACATCTAGTCACATGTATTAAGGAAAAGAGCTATTACAAGGCCATTCTGTAGGAACATGAAATCAGGCAGTGGTGAAAGTTTGATTTAAACCTGTTTCCAGAGAAAAGATACAAATAAAATACTATTGCATAGGTTCAGGAGGGCAAAAGAAGATTCTTATAAAAGGACAACAACTGAGGGACTTCTCTGGTGGTCCAGTGGTTAAGACTCCACTCTCCCAATGCAGGGGGCACAGATTTGATCCCTGGTCAGGGAACTAAGAACCCACATGCCACACGGTACAGCCAAAATAAATAAATAAAAATAAATAAAATATTTTTTAAAAGGACGACAACCAGTTCTTAAGCATTGGTCCTCTGGGGCTGTTTATACAGAACTCTTTGAAATTCTAGGTCCTAAAGATGGGGTGAAAGATTTGGCCTGACTTCCCCACTCCCTCACACATACCCAAATTCAGCCTGACTTTTTCGGAATGTGCCCTTTGCATTGGTTCCCTCCAACAACAAGAGGGTGGACATGGATCTTGCTTATGTGGTTCCACTTTCAGCTTTTTAACAAGGGTGAAAGCACCAAGTAATGTGAAATACAAGATGCTATGCATAGACTAGCCCAAAAGAAAGCAAGTAAAAAAAAAGCAGTGAAGGAAAGTGTAGAGTCTATAACAATATGTCAGCCCTCCAACCCATTCCCTCCAACTATCAAGAAAAGGAACTTTTTTTTTTTTTTTTGGCGGTACGCAGGCCTCTCACTGTTGTGGCCTCTCCCATTGTGGAGCACAGGCTCCGGATGCGCAGGCCCAGCGGCCATGGCTCACGGGCCCAGCCGCTCCGCGGCATGTGGGATCTTCCCGGACCGGGGTACGAACCCGTGTCCCCTGCATTGGCAGGCGGACTCTCAACCACTGCGCCACCAGGGAAGCCCAAGGAAAGGAACATTTTTAAAATAAACACTTTAGAGTAGGGATTGAAAAACTTTTTCTGTAAAGGATGAGAGAGCAAATATCTTAGGATTTCTAAGCCCTATGCTCTCTATCACAGCTCCCGAACTCTGCCATTGTTGTACCAAAGCAGTCATCAATAATAAGTTAATGAGCATGGCTAGGTTCCAAAAAAATGTTATTTATGGACACAGAAGTTTGAATTTCATACAGTGTACACAGGCACAGAATATTAATCTTCTTTTGACTTTATTCAACCATAAAAATTATTAAATTTTTAGCTCACAGGCTGTACAAAAACAAGTAGCAAGTGGGATTTAGTTCAAGAACACAGAGTGCTGACCCCCTCTCTATTGGCTCATTCAATGTAGAGGTAGAATGGCTTCCTATCAGCCACCTCTCTTGAATATGGAGGTCTGGGTAAATGGGTAATGCTTTTAGCTAAATAAAGGCATGCCTTGCTTTTGTGTTAGCAGAGAAGATAGTGTTAGGGGGCCCTTAGATGCCAGCATGTGGAGGTTTCTGCTCACTAATTCCATCATTGTTAAACTTGTTAACCTGCACTGCATCACTGTTGAAACTAGAAAAGGCATCCTCTGTGAGAAAACAGGATAGAAAAAGGCACCAGCTCTGGATAAATTAAACAGAAAAAGGAGACTTCTTTAGACTAATAAAAATAGAAAAGGCCTTTGGGTAGATCCACTGCGCACCCTCTTCCTGTGGGTGCCCTTTATGTGTGGATGACAATGTTTGACAAGCAAAGAAAAGGCAAAATCTCAGTTCCCCTTCACCCTTCCACCATCCTCAGGGGCTCCCCCGCAGTGCTAATATGAACTCACTATGTTATGTCACACTGATTTGCTCAATTTTTTTAGATAAGAATGGAATTCTATTGCCTTGAGTGAAAGCATCCGACTGCCAAGTTTTGGGGGCTTTGGGATAGGGAAGAGGGGTGGAGGAGGCCTACTGTTTCATAAAAGGACTTTCAAAGACAGCCTGTTTCTAATAAACTACAACTCACTCCAAGCCTCCGTTGAACTGGAGAGTCCACCTTCCCTGCTGCAGGCTCTTCCTGTGTCACTTTGCCCAGCTTCATGAGTATCAGCAAGCTGCAACATCGCTCCACCCGCTTTGCTTTCCCATCAGTATGCCTAGATCTCTTACTGATCGTCAGCTTTCCTCATTTCTATCTTCACTGTGTATGGAAAGAGAAGCTTCTTTTTTCCTTTCTTTTCATTTTAGAGAGAGAAGGGAGAAAAGTAGAAGATAAACCCATGGGTGGGGTTTGACATCTTAAACAGTGGAATGAAACTTTTTTTAAAAAGTTGTCAAAATGATTGCAATCGAGGTAGGACTGGACCACTTTGAGAAATATTGCCTAAGTGGATCTGGATCTTCTCTATCTTTCTGTGCCCCTTTCACACCCACAGCACAGGGTTAGGTTTCTCTCTAGGAGTCAGGCCTGTACCCCTTTCACACCCACAGCACAGGGTTAGGTTTCTGTCTAGGAGTCAGGCTGTGAGCTTTACCATTTATTAGCTCTGAGAGACGAACTCTGTTCAAAGTAATTTATAACTATTATCTTATTTAAACTTCACAAATGAAATAGGTAATGTTGATGGTTTTCCCCATTCATAGATGAGGAAATTAAATTTTGTTAAGTTTGGCAAGTTTAAATAAGATACTTATGGTCATTGTACCATATTATGATCAATATCTTACCCTTATACCATAATATTATGTTATCTCATTACTTTGTTATGAGTGTCAATTAGGAAATAAATGGTATTCAATAAATGTGTTAACCTTTTTTTTTTTTGTCTAGCCTTAATTAAGCCTAAAAGATATGAAACTGTGTAGACAGCCTTAGCTGTTGCCTTCTTCCCTCTTACCTCTTTCATCTTCTGACTACTTAACTAAACCCTCCACCTCCTCCAAACCTATCCCTTCCATAAAGGCTATTCTAACTAGTCTGAGTTTTATATGTCTTAATTCTCACAATGATGATACTGCCTTTAATCATAGAGGGTTGGCAGTGTTCACTGTTATTTTTTAAAAAGTTTTATTAACAATTTTTTCTGCTGTAGAGTCATATATTAAATGTCTGCGTTCTCCTAAGAACACTCAGAAGAGGACTGGGCAGAGATTAAGTATTCAAATATTTATTGACATACATTTGATTAAGTATAACGTGTATGAGGGTCTTAAATTTAGTTTTGTAGGTAGTGTAGAGAGCAGATGCATGTGTTTCATGTGGCATCAGCTGTCCCAATATAAACCTGAAAAAAGTATATATTATAAATATTTATATATGTATTACAAGCATACATATAAATATATAATATATATACATATATTAAAGTAATGAGAATTGAGTTTTACAGTTACCACTCTCTTCCTCCCATTCTTTATTTTTCACCTTCCTGATCCATTAATACATTCCAAATCCTTTTTTTTTTTTTTCTGCAGCATCATGGGAAGAGAAAAAGAAAGAGATTATACTTGCTACTTTTCCATCACTTCTTACCCTCTTTTTTTAAAAATAAATTTATTTATTTATTTTTGGCTGCATTGGGTCTTCGTTTCTCACCAGAATTTTTTTTTTTTTTTGTGGTACGTGGGCCTCTCACTGTTGTGGCCTCTCCCGTTGCGGAGCACAGGCTCAGCGGCCATGGCTCATGGGCCTAGCCGCTCCGCGGCATGTGGGATCTTCCCAGACTGGGACACGAACCCGTTTCCCCTGCATCGGTAGGCGGACTCTCAACCACTTCGCCACCAGGGAAGCCCTTGGGTCTTCGTTTCTGCATGTGGGCTTTCTGTAGTTGTGGCGAGAGGGGGCTGCTTTTCATTGCAGTGCGCGTGCTTCTCATTGCAGTGGCTTCTCTTTGTTGCAGAGCACGGGCTCTAGGTGCACAGGCTTCAGTAGTTGTGGCTCGCAGTCTCTAGAGTGCAGGCTCACAGTTGTGGCCCATGGGCTTAGTTGCTCTGCAGCATGTGGGATCTTCCTGGACCAGGGATCGAACCCGTGTCCCCTACATTGGCAGGTGCATTCTTAACCACTGTACCACCAGGGAAGTCCCTCTTACCTTCTTTTTTACCCTCAAGGACAGCTTTGACAATTGGTTCCATTTTTCCATGCTCACCAAAGAAAAAGATTAACAAATAAGAAATATTGCACAATTTAAATCTTTTTTGAGAGCACTGTAAAGGAAAGTTTAGTAAAGGACAATAGTACTAAACACTCAAGAATTAAACATGACTAGAGGGAACATTAATGGAATTTTTAGAATGCCTAAGTTTTACATAAAGATCAAAGTAATTTTGCTTTTTCAGCAGAACCAGATTCATCTAAATTCACACCTTAATTAATGGGGCTCCCTAAAAGAAACCAAAAAGAATAAATGCTAATTAAATGCTAATTTTGCACAGTTAAAATTATTGCAGATTACATGCAAATTGGAAAACATAATCAGTAACGGATCTTTCTCTGTGAAATTCCTGGTGCCTTTGTCTGAGTTTATTTTACGTTGTATTTAGGGAGAATAGTCAGGACCCTGGGCAGAGAGCAGCCTGTCATTTCAGGAACTTGAAGTTCACTGCTGTCAGGGCCAATAGTAGCCTTGGTTGATAAGAACTTGAACTGAGCAGTAGCAGTGGGAAAATGGAAAAGGAAATAGATACAGGGATGTTTAGAGGTACAATTAATAACCTTTGCTGATCAAATGAACAAAAACAAAGTCTCTCAAAGAGAAGTCATGAAACGTGGGTTCTGTAGGTGGACTGTCTCAATCAAAAATTTTTTAAAAGTAGTTAGTACTGTGAGAGAGAACTGAGCCCAGAAAAAGTGACGCAAATTTTGTATTTAAAAATCTTCTCATGAGATTTCTGCAAAGTCCATGTTGGTGTAGCTGATTTTAGTAATTATGTAGCTCTTCTAAAAGAGTCTTCATTTCACCCAATATAGGTGTCTCTTTCTATCCGTTTTCTTCCAAGGTGATGAAGTAAGTACCAAGTACTGTCTTTTGAGCAATAAACGGGTGTTGGTTATTCTCCATTTATCTGTCCTACCAGGTCAGCACCCGACCCTTCTCCCCTCCTTATCCTGCTCTGGGTGGCAGGATTCTGACTTCTGTGGACTGCATCATGTAAACTCCCCTGCCCTCTGTTCAGCCAGTGGAGACACCAGCTGGAGATTGGTGGATGGGAGATAATGAGGTCACAGTATGCATTTACCCCACCCATTTGTTGGAGTGTGGTTTGGTAGTGGCTGTGTTCCTCTACCCAGAGCCACAGCTCCTACTGGGTCAGACCCTCTCCCACCATTGCAGCTCTTCTCAGCTTCAGGGACAGCAACACCGCTTTGCTCTTATGGACTGGAGATGGTAACAGCTTCTGACTATTGGAGTTTCTAATGCTTCTCCTTCTCTAGCTGGTGCCTTTAACCCTCCGCACAAGTCTGTAAACAGTCCCTTCATTAAACTGTGTCAGTTATCACTTTTATGTGTCCTGCAAGGATCCTGACTATAAATTGATTCATATTCTTGTAGCATTATTAACCACCTTTTTTTCCTTGAGGTAAATCTAAAAGTAATAGGTTCCATTTTTAAAAATTCACTGTTAGTTTTGTTTTTTTTTTAGGGGAGGCGGTTTACTCCATTTTCTCCTCCACAAAGATGTCTTCTCCCTTTTCCCCTCCCCGCCATGAGGGCTTCTGGACCAAGTATAGTCACATTTATGCTTCTGCAGCCTTTTCTATATACTCTATGCTGGCATTTAACCCTCCTATTATAATTAAGCATTTATATGCCTTCCTCTTCTTAAAAGTTCCTCTGCCTTATTTATCATTGTGGTCCCAGATTTGGAAGGTCAGGAAAACTGGTACTCAATAAATGTTTAGTGAATGAGTTAGTATTTGGGGATAAGTTGCCCAAGAGATAGGTCTGTGGCTCTAATGGCATTTTTAGAATAGTTGGATTATCTCATGATAGTGCAACATATAGGTTATGAACATAGTCTCTTTGGCCAGCCTATCTGCTTTGGATCCAGTCTATCATTTGCACGAGTAAGTGACCTTGAAGATGCTTAACCTCTCAGTGCCACAGTTTCTTTATGTGTGAAATGGTGATAATAACTGTGTTTATTTAATAAAGTTGTTGTGTGGATTAAGTGAGTTAAAATATGTGACATGCTTAGTACTGTGTCATATAATAAGGCTATATAAATATTTTTGACTGTATTTGCTATTTTCATGGATCTAATATAATATGTGCCAGTGATGAGAGAGTTAAAAGATCAAATTTATGGTAAGCAAAAAGGATATTTCAGAACTAATTGCAAACTGGAAATAGATACATCATCAGATGGTTAGTACCTCCATTAAGAGTTTTTAAAGTACATAAAATTAGTAATGTGGAATCGTTGGTCAAAAACTTAGCCTATTGTTAGGGTCTACGAATCCAGCAGAAGACTTCATCTTTTGCCTGGGCAGTGATCACAAGTCACAAGGCAAGTCTTTTAAAATGACTTCTATTGGCATTCAGTCTCAGGTAGCAATGTGTTATGTTTATTAGTAGAGTTTTTACAAGATAGTCATATTTCTTTTCTCGGAGAATTTGGGAACCATCTCACTTTGGTTTCCTAACTGCAGACGATATTCACTCATTTTCTAGGGACTTTTGAAAAATTAAAATAAGAATAGGGACAAGGCTTCTGAATCTAAAGCCTTCAGTTTTAATCGTGTTATTCTGACCACTATTTCTATCATTGTGGTTAGGAGCAAAAGTTCTGAAGTCAGACATTTGGAGTTTAAATCTGTTTCATCTACTAGCTATATCACCTTGGGCCAATTATGTAAATTTGCTCTGTTTTAGTTCCTTTAAGTGCAAAATGGGAATCATAATGGTATCTATTTCATAGGGTTATTATGGGGATTCTGTGAGGTAAGCATGTAAAGCTCTTAGAAAAGGGCCTGGCACAAATTAAGCGCTCAAATTATTAAATATTATTTTTCTTTTTAAAAAATACTCAAATAACTTCACAGCAATTGTTCATTTGAAACAGTAGGGACAATTTATCAGTGAAAAATAAATTTAGTCATTTTGTTGCTGTTGTTTAAGTGTAGTATATTTTTAGACAAAAATAGAATGACTGTAAATGTGATTTAGATCTACCTCAGAGATCAAAGTTTTCCCTAACAGTAACTGAAGTATTTATTTTAACTCTAAGCAAAGATTACAAAAGGATTAATAGCAAAGAAATTTATTCTCTCAAGGAAATGCTCCATGGCTAGTTATGTGATGGCAATGAAATTTCCATGTTTAGTTAACTGAATATATATATATAATGTAATATATATGTATATTATATAATGTTATATATACATATAAACATGTGTATCTACCTACCTATCTACACATATGTTTGTGTGTGTATATATACACATATATGTGTACAGCCTGGCCAGAAGTGCCTCGGGTAATGCTCTGATCTAGCTCCTCCTCTTTCATTGAATTTCTACACTGCCTTCTAATCTACCAGGCCGACTTTAGACCCTGAATTAGTCACAGTCATTTATTGATTTCAGTGTTAGAGCTGATAGACTGTTAATGTACAGGTCTTCATCTGAGACTTCTCAAATTTTAGTCTAAACTGTAGAATTTCACCAATTGGACTTATGGTGCTGTTGTGACTCTGTTTTTTATAATTGTTACTGTGTAAAGCTCTACCACATACTAGCCTGGTGCCCTTAGGCAAGTGCCTCTCCATCCTCCACCTCCAAAATGAGGGTAATAATGGTACTTAACTTATAAGGATTGAAAAAATAATATTTGTAAAACATTTAGAACATGACTCGGCACATAGTAAGCATTATATTAACATTTGTAAAATGAAATAAAATAAAGATAAAGAAGACACAGTATAGACCATAAAACAGTTGTAGGTAGGGAAATGGCAGCGAGTTTTCCAATATTGGGGCTGACTTTAGGTTCTTTTGGTTTGTAAGGTACTGGTTGATTGATGGGGCATGAGAGCGATCTTAAACCATATTTATATGAAAGTGGATTCTGAGCAATTGGTATAGACCAAGGAAACATTTAAGAAGTGATATAGGTGGTCCCCTAAAGACAGTGGTCCTATGTGCTTTCAGGGCTGAAAAGTCAATACAGTGCCAGGGATTATAAAAAAAAGAATTAAGAACAAAGTAAAAACCTGGGAAGGTGTTCTGGAAATGCAATCTGAAGACTTGATATTGGTCTAGGCTATAAACCTAGAAGCAAACCTTGGTTGCTTCATTTGCAAAATATTTGAATTTTAGTATATATTTTCATTATAAGATTGTTGTGAAGATTAAATGAGTGTGGGTGTTCATGTACTGTGTTTACTGTAAAATAAGCTAACATACCTTTAGTATTCTTGTTTTTAATATAGCCCTGATGTTACAGAACTGTGATGGTTCATATCCTCTAATTTGACAGCTGTAGGGAAAAATTTAATCAACCAAGAGAAGGTACTGAAGATTCGCAGTACTAGTGAGGAGAAGGGAAAGACCCTTTCTCCTCCTACTGCTCCCATTACCAAGTTCTGAAAAAAAAAGAAAAATTTAATTCAAACCTGTAAATTTAACCTGAGATTAAAATATAAGGAAAAATTTGAAGAATATCTCCAAACTTTTGATCTGACCTCTTAACTACAGTAATGTCATGATAAATTTATTCAAACTTCTAAAAATTTTCCTATTCTATATTATTGCTTAGGTGATTGAAGTCTATAGTTTGCTCAGCATGACATGATATGAGTATTTCTTCTTACATATCCTAAAAGCATTTTTAAAAATATTCCATCAGTTATTTTAAAAAGTTTAGATTTGAAAAAAGAATTATATATCCTTCTTCAATTTTGTAAATTTTAACCAATTTCTGTTGCTAAAAAAATAGAAAACTTTATTGCATTTGATTATGGGAAAGATGACTCTATGCAAAATTTTAAAGAGGAAAGATAAGACATGGCTTGTCAAAGAGCAGGGGGAAACATTCCATTTTTATAGAGTAATCCTTATAAAATATCCTACCCTCTTAGAAGCTAATACTTATTGAGTAATTACATGGCCAGGCACTGTTCCAACAGCTAAGATTTAACTCATTGAATCCTCCTAACAATCTGTGAGGTAGGTCTGTTATTATACCCATTTTATACATAAGGAGTCCAAGGTAGCCTCTGTTCAGTGACTTAGCCAGGATGACACTGCTAGTGAACTGTGGAAGTGGCAGGCAATACATAGAGCACAAATGCAAGTGTTATAAAATATGAAGTCAGTTTAAGAAGGAAATTCTCTTCAATCATACTACAACCTTAAAATATATATAAAGAACATTTTATACGTATATTCTATTTTGAAGAGAAACATCTATGGAGCAAGAAACTATGATATCTATTTAATAAATGAAAAAACTGAACCTCAGCTGAAACTAAATGGTTCATGGTTACAAGGTAGAAAGCTTAAATGTGATTATTTAATGAGAACTGTGGAGAACTGTTCTTGGCTGTCAGGTTATAGGGTGAGAGACTAAAAAATTTGCTTAGCTCTTCCCACTTCTAGAACAATGTTTCTCCAGTTGGGTTTCATAGATTTCTGGATGTTGGTAGACATACTTCTGGAGGCTCTCAAGTTATCCTGTTTTCAGTTTGATGGTAATAACAAAATATTAGCCTAAACATACTCCAGGTCATCTGGATGACTACATTATAATCAAATAATACTGGCCATTTCAGTGTTTGTAATGGCCAATATTTTCATAATTGCCATGAGTGCCATATACTACTAATCTAATTATTATTATTTTCTTTAACTTTTTAAAATGAAAGTTTAGTTGATTTACAATGTTGTGTTATTCTGCTGTACGGCAAAGTGATTCCGTTATATATATCTCTATCTATCTATCTATCAGTCTAACTACCTATTCTTTTTTATATTCTTTTCCATTAGGGTTTATCCCAGGAACCTGAATATAGTTCCCTGTGCTATACAATAGGACCTTGTTGTCCATCCATTCTATATGTAATAGTTTGCATCTACTAGCCCCAAACTCCCAGTCCATCCCTCCCCCAACCCCCTCTCCCTAGGCAACCACAAGCCTGTTCTCTATGTCTGTGAGTCTGTTTCTGCTTTGTAGATAAGTTCATTTGTGTCATATTTTAGATTCCACATATAAGTGATATCATATGGTATTTTACTTCACCTAGTAGGATAATCTCCAGTTGCATCCATGTTGCTGCAGATGGCATTATTTAGTTCTTTTTGCGGCTGAGTAGTATTCCATTGTATATATTATATACCAATTAGAAAAGAACAACTGTGAATTTAATATTGAGTTGATTCCATAAAAAATAAAATGATGTCATCCTGCATTAGATAAACAAATTGTTCAGCAGAGAAAATGGTGGAAGATTTGAGCCAACACAAGAAACATGGTAGCACAGGCTTGTTGAACTCAAAAAACAAATGCAAAATGCAGTGGTAACCAGGACCTTATTCATTTTAGGCTTGTGACCTAATTTCAGCACAGCATCTCAACCCTGCCTAAGGATCAGTGTAGCATAGCGGACAAGTCCACAGACTATGGAACCGGACATCCTCGCATCAAAACTCAGCTGTTTTACTTACTGGAAGTGTGACTTTGGGAAACTTAGTTGGTCTCTCTGTGTCTCAGTTTTATCACCTAGAAACTGGGAATTGTAATTGTCCCACTTCATGAGGCTTACATTAATGTATATGGAGCACATAGAACAATTTCTTCAATATAGTACACTCTAAGTTTAAATGCAATTATTATAAACAATTAAATTACACTAATTTTAAAAACCATTTTTCTCGAGGTATAATTAACATAGAGTAAAATGTACACACTACTTAAACAATTTTCTAAGTTTTGACTTACGAATACATCTATGGAACCATCACCAAAATCAAGATATCATCTTGATTTTGAATGTACCTATAACCCCCAAAAGTTTCCTCAAGATCTTCTGTAATACAACCCCCCTCCTCTTCACCATCCCATTCGAAGACAATCACTACTTTTTCAGTCTATAGATTAGTTTCCATTTTCTAGGATTTTTAATAAATGGAATATAGAGTATGCACTCTTTTAGTCTGGCTTCCTTTTCACTCAGAATAATTATTTTAAATTATCCATGTTGTTATCTTTTTATTGCTAAGTACTTTTTAATTGAATGAATACACCACAATTTGATTATTCATTTACTGATCAATGAATATATGGATTGTTTATAGTTTTTGGTTATCAAAAATGAAGCTTCTATGAACATTTGCATATAAGTCTTTGCATGGATATATAAATTCATTTTTCTGGGGTACAATAAATGGATCATATAGTAGATGTATGTTTAACATTTTACAAAAATACCAAACTGTTTTCCAAAATTGTATAATTTCACTTTCCCACCATCAGTATATGAGAGTTCCAGTTCCTCTACATCTTGCCAGTCTTTGATATGGCCAGTCTCTTTCATTTTAGCCATTCTAATAAGTGTGATAAAAACTTATTGTGGTTTTATTTTGTATCTCCCTAATGGTGAATGAAGTTGAGCATCTTTTCATGTACTTAATTGTCATCTATATACCTTCTTTGTTGGAGTGTCTGTTAAAATCTGTCAGTTTTTACTGATTTTTTGCATCCTTATTTTCAGTTAAAAAAATGCATTCTGAGTATAAGTCTTTTATCAGAAATGTGGTTGACAAATATTTTCTTTTAGTCTGTGTTTTGTGTTTCCATTCTCTTAACAGTTTTTCAAATTACAGAATTTCTTAATTTTGATAAAGTCCAATTTATCAATTTTTTGTATGGATCATGCTGTTGATTTTGTATGTAAGAAAAGACACAAAGATTTTTTCTTAAGTCTTTTTCAAGAAGTTTTCTGGTTTTAGGTTTCACATTATATGGTGTGAGTTATGATAAAATGTCATCCTATTTCTGGCTATCCAGTTGTTCCAGCAACATTTGTTGATAAAACCCTCTTTTCTCATTGAATTGCCTTCACATCAATTAGCAAATTAATTAATCATGAACGTGTAGGTCTATTTCTGAGCTTTCAATTGGATTGCATTGATCTATTTATTTATCTTTATTCCAATACCACACTGTCTCATTTACTGTGGCTTTATAATAGGTCTTGAAGTCAGGTAGCATAAGTCCTCCAACTTTGCTTTCCTTTTTCAGAGCTGTTTGGGTTATCCTAGGTCCTCTCCTTTTCCATATAAATGTTAGAAGTAGTTCACCAGTTTATACAATAAGCTTACTAGGGTTTTATTTGGACTGCTTTAAATATATAAATCATTTTGGGGAGCATTATTATCTTAACAGTAATGAGTTTTTCAATCCATGAATATGACACATCAATTTATTTTGGCTTTCTGTTTTTTTTCAGTAATGCCATATAGGTTTTAGTATATAAGACTTTCACATATTTTGTCAAACTCAATTCATCTTTAAGTATTTTACATTTTTGTTGCTATTGTAAATAGTCTGTTTTTCAAATTCCAGCTTTTGGTTGTTCACTGCTAGAATATAGAGACACAATTTATTGTTGTATATTAATCTTTCTTATATCAACCTTATATATTGTCATCCTGTCAAAATTCACGTATTAATTCTAGCAGGCTTTGCTTTCCATGTGTGACTTTCCCGGGCCAGCCGCAAGGACCTGTGAAATGCCGCCCCTCAGGCTAGACTCCACATACGTCCTACTGATCATCTCTTTTTTTTTTTTTGCCGTACGCGGGCCTCCCACTGTTGTGGCCTCTCCCTTTGCGGAGCCCAGGCTCCGGACGCGCAGGCTCAGCGGCCATGGATCGCGGGCCCAGCCGCTCCGCGGCATGTGGGATCTTCCCGCACCCGGGCACGAACCCTTGTCCCCTGCATCGGCAGGCGGACTCTCAAACACTGTGCCACCAGGGAAGCCCCCCACGTCTCTTTTAGGGTATGCTTAATTGTAGACTTTTAAGACAGGGCTGTTCTCCTTTCTATGACTGAGTGGAATATACTTCTCAAATACGTGCTTAATTTCAGAGTTTGCTGAGAAGTGTGAGGGTTTACCTGCCCCACTAAACAAAGCCTTACAACACTCACGAGGGATTAAAAAGCAGAGTGAGCCCTGTTTCTACCTCCATCCCCCATGCTGGGGACTAAATCCATTCCCTGCTTATCTGAGGAGGAATGCCCTTTTTCTCATTATGCCCCATATTTCAGAGCATTCCTTTTTATTCCCAAAGGCAAAAGTTATGAAATTCTAAGGGAGAAAATGATTATTGTATATTTATTCCTGAATTCCTCTAAGATTTTACTCTTATCAAGCAATAAATATTCTATAAAAACTGCCATAAAAGTGAGAAAACTTGTGAGCACTTTCAATATATGTTTTTGCAAAAGAGAGGTATCATGAGTTTCCTTTCACTGTCTAAATAGCAGGATTGCAAAAAGACAAGGTAAGAACATCAGTAGGTTCCTATGTCATACGCTGTTTAGCATAGGTACCTCTGGGGAGAAAGGATGGGCTATGGGAATTTCTAGTCATTTTAGTCTCTTTCTAGTTCAGGATCCAGAGAGGATATGGGCCAGGATTTTTGCTAACAGTTATAATGTGAGAGAGTTTTTCTAGGTGCTAGAGATCAATACATAGGAAAAAGGAAATATGGGGTGATAACAAAAGGAATCGTGGTGGAAGGAACATTGATTTTGTGCTCACACTTGCCCATCTTTATCCAAGGAGACCTCGGGAAAGTAACATTTTGGACCATAATTTTCTAATTTATAAAATTGGCACAATAAAAATTACAAAAGAATTGTTCTGGACTGCAAATTATTTATGTAAAGCACTGGCATATAATTGGTATTTAGTAAATTGTTACCATTATTATGATATGGTCCTTGAATTCTAGGAAACTACTATTCATTTAGGAAAGGAGATGATAAATCCAAGATAAGATGGCTTATTCAAAATATTATATACTGAATTCCCACGAGTGGAAGAAATGCTTGCTTCTTGTCAAGCAAGAGGTCACTGGAAAGTACTAGTTGGGAGATTTTCTAAGAAGAGTCAGGACCTAACTATGTTTTGACTTTACACCATCACGAGATGGAAACTGAGACAAGGGTAATGGGAGGTAAATATTTGAAGACAGGAGCAGGAATCCAGCATGGCAATGGGTTTGGGTAGGAAAAAAAACACCAAAATCAGCAAAAGCACTTTTGAAGGTTTTCAAACTTCAATTTGAACTCAGAGAGCATAATCTTGCAGGGTTACCTATAACTTGCAGGTATTTATTAATTCAATGTTTACTAAAATCCTAATATATGTCTAGCTTTACATTAGATTAGAGTGGTGAATAATCATGACATGATCCCCATTCTCTGGAGTTTACAGTCTAGTGGGGATGTCAGCAACAACAAAAACAAAAAAAACAGGAAAAGAAACAAAATATGTAACAAAATGAGTGCTTTTATTGTTAAATAAATCTATCTACCTACCTATCTATATATTTCTTGATATATTTAGGAAAAAATATCAAGCATCCCCTCTAGATGGGTGGTCTAGTAAGGACTTTTTGAGGAGGCCAATTTTTACCTGAGATTTGAAGGATAAGAATACCACACGCAAAGCATAAGAAAGAAGAATTTTTGAGGAGGAGGAAACAGGAAAAAGAAGACAAAAAGACAAAACCAAAAATGACTATAAAAACGGAAACACAAAGTCTGAAGCCACTTGCTGCACAACCATGGTCCAGAGATGAGCAGCATTAATATCACCTGGGACCTTGTTAGCAAGGCAGAATCTTGGGTACCACTTCAGATGTACTGAATCTGAATCTGCGTTTTTAAAAGATGCCCAGGTGATTCATCTGCATATTTAATTTTAGAAACAGACGTAAAATTAACTTTTGAGTAAGCCAAATGGAGGTCTTTGGCTGAGTTGAGAAAGGCTATTTCAGTGTAGTGGAATAGAAACCAGATGGGCTGAAGAACAGTTAGGATTAAGGAGTGAACACAGCATGTAAATAATTCATTATGGAAGTGTGATTTGGAATGAGATGAGAACAGAAGATAGAGGCAGTAGATGAAAGGGAATACAGGGTCAAGAGAGAAGTTGCTTAAGATGAAGGATGTGCATTTGTGTGCATAAAGGTTACATCTAGATGAGAGGGAGAGTGATGATGAGAATATAGAGAGATTTTCTAAGGGTAAGGTCCTTGAGAAAGCAGGACAAAGCAAGGAAGCAAATGGCAAAATTAGCCTGTGATGGGAGTAGTGACACTTCCCATACTGGAGCAAAAGGGAGGGTGGAAAGGATGTGTGCCCTGTGATTTATTGATGAGAATATGAGCAGCTTCCGGCACACTAATTGTCTTTTGTCAATGAAGCATAAGGCATGAACGTCAGCTGTAAGCAAGGGGAAAACAAGGGTAGGGATTTGAAAAGTGAGAAGTTAATGAACTAATCTCTGCAGAAGAACAAGCTGAAAGAGAAAACAACGATGGGATTACGGGTAGTGGTAACTAGACAGTGATCAGTACCTATTTAAATTTAGCAATCCAGCATACAGTGAAATCTGCCCCATTACATGATTTTTTTTCCTAGCTGTGCTCACTTCATGGGCACAGGTGTAGGGAAAGCAGATGGTTAGGTTCACGTAAGGTTGGGGTTAATAATCAGAAGTCATCCTTTAACACTGCAACGTGTCTAAATCCAGTTCTTGGCAACTGTTTCTGTCTACAGAAGTTAGAGGTTAGATGAAGGTATTTAGCTCAAATTATAATAACATGGTGCCAATTATTCACTTCCAATGTGCTCAGTTTTGCATACATTTCCTGGGAACTTCATTAGCAATGCTATGGCTTAGCTATTAACAGCCCCGCTTTACTGCTGAAACGGAATATAAAGAAGGTTCAGTTAACCTTAAGTAAATTATAATGCCAAGAGTCAAATTAAGATCTACTTATTAAGATCTTCTTAACTCCCACCACCAGTCATGCCATTATGATAATGAAAGGAGTTTTTTTTAAAAGGGAAAAATGAGAAGATTGGGGATTTTTGTTTGTTTTCCTTTTTATCTTTTTGATTCAAAGCAAAAAAAAAATATTGGTTTTCATTGGACGGGGTTTTCTTTCCCCCCCAGGGGTGTTATGAAATTGAGTGAAACATGACAGGTGCTCTCTCTATTCAGCTGAATACAGTCAGCAAATAAATATGCACTCCTGGAGATCTTGCCCTCCTACATTTCCTTACCACTGTGTGAGAAGTTTGAGAGGAGTGTTTGGCTAAGCACCATGTATGGACTAGGGTGTGGAAAATCCTTATAAGGTTTTGAGAAGTCTACAAAGGATTGATCTTGACTCGATACTTCTTCCCTTGCAAAATATGAAGGATATGGCATTTATTTTGACTGATTTAAGTTACAGAAATATTAAACAATAAGATTCCACAATAAGTATCAGACAAAGAAATTAGATAACACACACAAATGCTTACAGAAGCCTGGAGCAAGACATTGGGCTTCCCTGGTGGCGCAGGGGTTGAGGGTCCACCTGCCGATGCAGGGGATGCGGGTTCGTGCCCCGTTCCCGGAAGATCCCACATGCCGCGGAGCAGCTGGGCCCGTGAGCCATGGCTTGCTGGGCCTGTGCGTCTGGGGCCTGTGCTCCGCAGCGGGAGAGGCCACAGCAGGGAGAGGCCCGCGTACCGCAAAAAAAAAAATACATAAGGGAGTGAAGAGGGTCAGACAGAAGATAGTGGAGGGAAGCATGGAGCCTGGTACAAACTGAGAGTTACTCATTGGTTTAATCCAATTGATGGCACACAGGAATTCCAGCTCAGTGTTGCAAAATCCTCCTATTATCCTATAGAAGACAGCCTAAAACTTTGTGAAATATAAACATTTTAAAACACTTATTGGCAAAACCAAACATGTCAGCCAACATGGTGCTAAAAGATAAACTGAGGCATATTAAAATTTTTGAGTTCATTTGAGCATAAATCAATTCAAACTGGGTAGCACCAAACCCAAATGTATAGGAGGGCTCCTCCGACAGGAGCCAGGAGAAAAACTTAAAGAGAGAAAGTGGGGAAGCTAAGCAAGAAAATGATTTGATTACCTATTGCTTAAAGGCTCGTTGATTGTGATTGGTTTTCCTTAGTGAAGTCATGGGGCCACCTCAAATGACCTCCTTGTTTAATTAAGTTAGCAATGGTTAGGTCCATGGGCCTCCAGTTTGCCAGTTCTGATAGAGATACTTTTAAATCTGTGTCAAAGATCACAGATTTCCAAATACCAATGTTAATTACTGATATTAGCAAGCCAGACACCCCAGACACGTTTTTAAAACCTCTTTTAAATGGCTCATTTGAGAAATATGATCTACTAGATATAGTTATAATTAGACATCTTTAAAAAGATTTTTTTTTAATTTTTTGGCCATGCCACATGGCATGTGGGATCTTAGGTCCCCAATATTATTTCCCTGACCAGGGATGGAACCCACACCCCCTGCATTGGAAGCTTGTAGTCTTAACCACTGAACCGCCAGGGAAGTCCCTATAGTTAGATATCTGTTAATTTGTTTCGTAATTTAGAGAAGTCACCTGAGAGAAAGAACTGGCTTCAAACCTGATGTAAAAGAAAGTGAGAAAAATATGCTTTTCTTGTACAAGTCATGAGCTTCTCTTTAATGAGTGGGTTACCAGCACATAGGCAAAAAAAAAAAAAAAAGCTTCATTATGAAAAACGTATAGAATATTTTTATTCAGCAGTGGTTCTCATTTATGAACCAAAGAGTCCACCAACTTAATCAATTTATCATAATGGACTTCCCAGGGGTAGTCAACAAGAGCATTATAAGCACAGCAGGTAAGTTTTCCAACAATAATGATATTATGCTTCTTTCTGTATAAAGCCTAATTTTAGTACCTTTGTATTTCAGTTAAGCTTATAAATATACAAAAGTCACAGTGACAAAAATCACAGCCTATTAGCTAAGATTCAAATACGAAATTGTCTAATTTCATGTCAGGAGCACTGAAAATATGAATAAGGTTCTAACCTAAGTGAATTTCTTGCTATTCCCTAAATATGCCTCTAACTTTTGTGACTCCACGTTTGGTGTTGGATTTCTTCCCTCCTAACTTGGCCCAGGATGCCTGTCAAAATTTTCTCTGCCAGGCCCAGGCTCAAAACAGCTTCCTCTTCGTTGATCCTAGTGAATGAAGGTCTCATCTGTATATGTATCCACTGTAAATTTAGGTACGCTTAGGTAGGTTGGTGCAGGTAAGAAATATGGATTGTAGACATTCTTTTTTTGGTAGGATGGAAGGAGACTCATGGGAGAAAGAAACTGACCAAACACATTGGGTTTGATGGCTACAGAGCTAAGACTTCCAAGCAGTTTGGAACCATGACAGTCCTTTAATCTCTCATGTTGTATCCCTGACAGTGACAGGGCGACAGAGATTAGCAACCCTAAAGAGCAAGGGGAGGGGGATGGCAGAGTCAATATGGAGGTGTGTACAGCCCTGAGACTATCAATCTGTGTCTTGACTAGACCCATCTGGAAACTAATGCCAAATTCCTGAAAGGGGGGAGTAATAAAAAGATGAATTGAGTGGAAGAACTTTTGCTGATCTGACATGAGAGCTGCATCCTAAGAGAATGTGATTTTATGAGAGTCCTGTGGTCTTAAAACAGAATTAGTCATTTCTGTGAATATAATCTTTTAATAGCTGAATTGCATTATTTACTTTGTTTAAATGTGTAGTTAACCAAGAACTCTGTGGTGGTCTAACCTCCAGAAACTGTGAATATGTTACCTTATATACCAAATAGACTTGGCAGATGTGGTTATCCACAGAACGACTGGTCTCCCTCCTTCGTGCCTGCCCTTTTAGATTCTATTTTCCATACAGCAGCTTTAGTATTCTTTTACAATGTACATCTGATCTTGTTACTGCCCTCCTTGAATCTCCCCCAAGGGCATTCCTTTACACATAGAGTAAGTTCCGAAATCCAGACTTTGACTTACAAGGCTCTATGTGATCTGGTCCCAAAACTCCCTCTCCAGCCTTTCTCCTACTTTTCTGCTCTTTTTTTCCTATGTTCCAATCACCTGGGCTTCCTTAATGTTCTAGGAACATGCCGCACGTACACCTTCTTTAGAACCTTTGTAATTGCTGTTCAATTTGCATGGGATAATTTTCCCTCTGATAACCATAGGGCTTGCTGAGATACTGCCTTTGGGTTTCTTCCCAACCAACAGCACCACCCTACCTAAAATAGCCTAATACCATTCATTTTATCCCTGCCCTACCCCTACTTTACTTTACTTCATAACGCTTACTGCTATCAGCCAACATATTACATCTTGATTTGCTTATTTGATTGCCTTCTATCTTTTCCACTGTCTTTCCACTGTTTGTTTTATTCATTGCTGTGCCTCTTACACCTCAAACACTGCCTGCCGGTACGCGGGCCTCTCACTGTTGTGGCCTCTCCCGTTGTGGAGCACAGGCTCCGGACGAGCAGGCTCAGCGGCCATGGCTCACGGGCCCAGCCGCTCCGCGGCATGTGGGATCCTCCCGGTCCGGGGCACAAACCCGCGTCCCCTGCATTGGCAGGCGGACTCTCAACCACTGCGCCACCAGGGAAACCCAGGCTAATCTTTTAATTAATTTAAAATTAAATAGCCACATGTGACTAGTGGCTACCAAATTACACAATGCTTTATTAGATGGTCTACCTACTTGTTATTTATTGTCTGTTGTCCCATTATACAGGAATATAAGAGCCCTGAATACATAGACTTTTGTCTGTTTATTCAGTAACATATAGTAAGTACCTAGGACAGTGTCTGGCATATAGAAGGCACTCTGTATTTGAAGAGTGAATGAATGAAATGGGACTAGTGTTTTATTTCTGTCTCATGTATAATTAACTCTGCCACTTCTCCAGGTCTTGGCTTTCCTGGATTTAAATTTGAGGGGAGGGAATTGAACTCGACTCGCATGAAAATCTTTTCTGCACGTACATGATATAATTCTATCTCTTCTGAGTGACATTTTTAGCAATATTTTATCAGCTGTTTTGGCCTCAGATGAATGAAACACCTAGCAGATATACAGATAATTAAAGTCCCCAACCACTAATAACTTCTGCTCCAGTTTTGCCCTCTATATTAGGCAAGTAACTAACATACCCTGTCTGACCCTGACTAGACAGTCCAGAATGTGTCTCCTTTCACACTCATTCACTTGCTCTCAACCTCCCTTTGTTCTCAGCCTTGTGAATTTTATACAAGTATCTCCTTGGCACATAGTTGTAAATCCCACTATGCTTTGTTTAAATAGGTCTATCTTTCCATTTCCCTGGCAATCATGTGTCTTACCACCAGGACATGGTTATTTTTGTGGGACCAAAACTGCTTGTTTTTATTAAAATTCATTGTAACTAAAGACATCTGAAGCTCTATATTTCCCTCTTTCCTGTGTTCTTTTAAGGATTTTTAGTCACTACTACTATTGTTCTTTTTTTTCCTGTAATCACATCTATTTTTCATTAGAGGGTTTTTGTTTGGAATTCACTGGGCCAAATTATGATGCCCTAAGTGAAAATGTTACCTTCGGTCTTCATGATATCGTCATTGACCTAATTTTCTTATATCAATCATGATGAAGAAACTAGTGTACTTCAACAAGTTGTTCTTAATTTTATATTCATACATTCTGCCAAATTCTCTTCCAAACTGACAGTATTCAATTGAGAAGAAAAGAAAAAAACTTTTGTATTATTCTCTTTCCTATGAAGGCTTCAACATCAATGGAGATGGAGTTCATGTTTATTTTGGCTGAATTATCCAATCCTTCATGAACTAAAAGGAACAGAGTAATGTCAGGAGATTTGAGTTTTGGTAGTCTTTCCATACGTCTCTGGGCACAGTCATGTTTGCATGACTCTTAGCATCCCATGTCCTCCTCTCAGGATTATTAAAAAGATGCATTACATTTGATTGTGTATATGAATCTTCTTTATTGTTGTATTAGATGTGGAATCAGAAGGACTGGATTTATACTGTTTGAGAGCAGATCATAACTTCTATTTAGCTAAGATGGTCCTGAATGTATTTTCTTCTTTTTCTCTTTTTATCACATTGTCCTACTTTCAGCCTCTTGACTCCAGTTTTAATACCCCTTCACCACCTTAAATTTCTTTGACTTTCTGGCTTCCTTCCAAGATCTTTTTTCTGTCTAGAATCTTGTCTATTGTTTCTAGAAAGGCAGAGCCTATGCAAGAATTCTTACATCATTTATGTTTTTTTTGTAATTCAGACATCAACTTGCATCAGTAAGAAACAGAACTAGAAGCAAAAAGTCAAACACATTACTCTCAGGAAGGTCACACATGAACTTTTGGTGTCTTAGTTTGAACTATAGTTTTTTCTAACTTTCCCATGAAATTCCACTACAAATCCTGCCTCTGTCACACATTTTGCTTCTGGGGTTCTTGGGTTAACCTGACCTGGAGGTCTTCATGGTCATTCTCCACAATCCCTCCATAAACTATATGGTTATATCTGTGGTTCTCAAACTTAAGGGTCCATCAGACTCACGTAGAGGATTTGTTATGAAAGAGTTTCTAAATCTGTAGGTATGGGTTGAAAATTTACATTTCTAAAAAGCTCCCAGGTGATGTTATGTTACTGGTCAAAAACTTCACTTTGAGAGTCACTGAATTACGGAATCTAGAACTCAGTAGCACACCAGGCAATCAATGGCACTGACTGTATTACAAAGTGCAGGAAAATCAGAAGCACTTCTTAATGACTGCTGGCTGACTCAGTGGAGATTTTGCTGCCCTAGAATCCAAATTTCTTTGAGGACTGCAGCTCCTATAACTACATTCTTATTTTTCCTACAATCTGATACATTTAGTAGGTCTTTATAAAAATGTCTTCCTTAGCTCAGGCACTGATTCTTCTTCAAGGAGTACAGAGGAGGCAAATATATCCCACTGAGGAAAATTCTCAGTCCTCTCCGGCTCTCCTGTATATTTGGAGCACCACCCCCTATCCCACACCTTAGTTAACTTTGTTTACAGCTAGGAGTCAGCCTTGTTCCCTCCAGCAAACAAAATAGCAAGCTCACAGACTGACCTCTTACATTCATTTCAAAATATCCTACTCACTTTTCCTCCAGATTCCAGTATTAACTACTGACAGCTTAAGGTATATGTATGTGTCTGGTGACTTCGGCTATGTACCAATGCTGGCAAACTCAAGCAGTTTGTATGTAATTTGCCTTCTAGAAAATTATACAGAGAATTCCATCATGGGCCTGACTTAACTGATAAATCCCCAGGATGGTAAGACTAAGACATGGCTAGCAGTCCACCTGAGAGCTCCCTGCAGAAACTAGCACCCTGCGAATGGAGGAATATCTTATTCAGAGATCAAGATGAGCTTTAAAAACTTGAAAAACAATTTGCAAACCGTTTAAACAACAGCATCAACTTACATGGTGGAAATAGTAAATCCATATTTTCACAAGTCTGTTTATTTTTACTTTGATTAAACTGAAAGCAGTTTTTAAAAATTGGTGAATCAGCCATAATTAGTAAAAGGGATACAGTCATCTATTTTCTCTATCTTGCTTTTACTGCCCTTTTCCATTGGAGTGATAATGAAAGTTGCTAACAGTGCTTGAGCATTTATTATTAGCATAGATTTTTGCTAAGAAATTTGGGCATTTTATTATAGAATCCTTACAAAAATCCTATGAGATAGATCCCATCCATGTACTGCAGGTGAAAAATTTGAGACAACTAAGTAACTTGCCCAAGGTCTCAAGCTATTAAACAGCATCAAAATAGGGATTTGTACCTGGTTGGACTCCCAACCCAACCTTTAATCATTTTGCTGTGAACGCCACAGTAGTGTCCCTGACCACTCTATCAATTTGCTGGCTCTACTTCTAGGCTCTCCTAGGGATCTCACATGGCAAGAGCCAAAACATGTGGATCAGTGCTGAGTCCTCCCTGTAGTAGAAGCCATGGTAGGAGCCAGGATTACCCAATATGTCTGGCTCCTTTCCCTAAACATAAGGCTTTCATGGTTTATCCATGTTGTCATACATATTAGTACTTCATTCCTTTATATGGTTGAGTAATATTCCATTGTTTATATTGGGTTGGCCAAAAAGTTCATTTGGGTTTTTCCCTGAGATATTACGGAAAAACCTGAACAAATTTTTTAGCTAACCCAATATATAACATATTTTGTTTATCCACACATCAGTTGATGGACATTCAGGTTATTTCTATATTTTGATCACTATGAATAATGCTGCTATGAACATGTTTATTGTGCGCCTGAGAAGAAGTTGTTGGATGATGTGTTCTATATGTGTCTGTTAGGTCTAGTTGGTTTATAGTATTGTTCAAGTATTCTGTTTCTTTGCTGATCTTCTGTCTAGTTGTTCTATCCATTATTGACAGTGGGGTATTGAAGTCTCCAACTATTATTTTTGAATCATCTATTCCTACTTTCAATTCTTTTTCAGCTTTGCTTCATGTATTTTGAGGATCTGCTGTTAGATGCATATATGTTTATAACTGGTATAAATTATTCATGAATTGAGCATTTTATCACTGTAAAATGTTCTTCATCTCTACTAATAACTTTTGCCTTAAAGTCTATTTTGTCTGATATTAGTATATAGGTACTCCAGCTCTCTTTTGGTTCTCATTTGCATGGAATAACTTTTTCTATCTTACATTTTCAATATTTTTGTGTCTTTGAATCTAAAGTGTTTCTGTTTTATACAGCATATAGTTGAATCATGCTGGGTTCTTTTTCTATCTTATCAATCTCTGCCTTTTAATTGAATAGTTTCATCTATTTACATCTAATGTAATTACTGATTAGGTAGGATTTATACTTGCTATTTTGCTAGTTATTTTCTATATGTCCTATATCCTTTTGTTTCTCATTTATTCCATTCCTGCCCTTTTTTGGTGTTCCAGTATATGATTTTAATTGCTTTGTCATGTCTTTCACTATATTTTTTTGAATTATTTTCTTAGTGGTTGGGCTTGGAATTACCATTAACCACTTTATTTATAACAATCTAGTCCTGATTAATAGCAGCCTAGTATGAATGATATATAAAACTCTTCTCTTATATATAACTTTGTTTTCCTGCCTCCTTTATGCTGTTATTTTCACAAATTACATTTTCATATGTTGTGTGTCCATCAACTGAGATTTACAATGATTGCATTATGCAATTGTATTTTAAATAATGTAGGATAAAAAAACAAAAAATACATTAATACTGTTTTATAAATTTACCTATGTCTTACCAATGTAGCTACCTTTACTAGTACTCTCTATTTCTTCATTTGGATGTGAGTTATTCCTTAAAATCCTTTCATTTCAGCTTGAAGGACCACCTTTATTATTTCTTGTAAGGCAAGTCAAATAACAATAAATTATCTCAATATTTAAAAATCTGGAAATATCTTAAATTCTCTTTCCTTTTTTAAAGGTTGCTTTGATTGACAGTTTTTTCCTTCAAGGATTTTGAATATATCATGCTATTGTCTTCTGGCCTCCATAGTTTTTGGCAAGAAATCAACTTATTTAGGATATCTTGTATATGATAAGTCACCTTGCTTGCTGCTTTCAAGATTCTCTCATTGTGTCTGGTTTCAAAAGCTGGTTTATGATGTGCCTAGATATGAATCTCTTTTAGTTTACCATGCTTGGTTTGTTGAGCATCTTGGATGTATAGATAAATTTTTTAACCTGATTAATTAATAAAATCGCTGGATTGATTTAATGCCGAGGTTGAATCCAGTGTATTTGCTGCTGCTATTTGCTTTTATTAAAACTTTGTTTTGTTAGAGGGGTTTTAAGTTCACCTAAATTAAGAGGAAGTATAGAGATTTCCCATATACTTCCTGTCCCCACACAAGCATAGCATCCCCCATTATCAACATCCCCCACCAGAGTAGTATGTTCGTTACAACTGATGACCTACATTGACACATCACTATCATCCAAAGTCCAGAGTTTACATTACAGTTCATTCTTGGTATTGTATATTCTATGAGTTGGGACAAATGTCTGACATGTATCCTTCATTGTGGGGTCATACAGAATATTTTCTCTGCCTTAAAAATCCTCTGTCTGGGGGACTCTTCAAGATGGTGGAAGAGTAAGACGTGGAGATCACCTTCCTCCCCACAAATACATCAAGAATACAACTACATGTGGAACAACTCTGACAGAACACCTACTGAATGCTGGCAGAAGACCTCAGACTTCCCAAAAGGCAAGAAAGTCCCCACATACCTGGGTAGGACAAAAGAAAAAAGAAAAAACAGAGACAAAAGAATAGGGACAGGACCTGCACCTCTGGGAGGGAGCTGTGAAGGAGGAAAAGTTTCCACACACTAGGAAGCCCCTTCACTGGTGGAGACAGGGGGTGGCGGGGGGGAAGCTTCGGAGCCACAGAGGTGAGTGCAGCAACAGGGGTGCAGAGGGCAAAGCAGAGAGATTCCTCCACAGAAGATCAGTGCCGACCAGCACTCACCAGCCTGAGAGGCTTGTCTGCTCACCTGCTGGGGCCGGTGGGGCCTGGGAGCTGAGGCTCAGGCTTAA
Organism: Monodon monoceros; assembly: GCF_005190385.1. Lineage (NCBI taxonomy): Eukaryota > Metazoa > Chordata > Mammalia > Artiodactyla > Monodontidae > Monodon > Monodon monoceros. Next base: position 69,327,618 of record NW_021703777.1, read on the forward strand.
GAAGTCAAATCCCAGGGAGAGGACTGGGGTTGGCTGTGTGAACACAGCCTCAAGGGGGTTAATGCACCACAGCTAGCCGGGAGGGAGTCTGGGAAAAAGTCTGGGCCTGCCTAAGAGGCAAGAGACCACTGTTTCATGGTGTGTGAGGAAAGGGGATGTCTTCCCTGTCTGCCCACAGAAGGCAGAGCACTGTCTAAACGAGCTCAAGAGATGGGCACAAGCCACGGCTATCAACTCGGAACACAGAGATGGGCATGAAACACTAATGCTGCTGCTGCAGCCACCAAGAATCCTGTGTGCAAGCACAGGTCACTATCCACACGCCTGCCCCGCCCTCCCCCCACCCCCACCCAGAGGCTATGCAGCACACCACTGCTAGGGTCCCGTGATCCAGGGACAACATCGCTGGGAGAACACATGGCACGCCTCAGGCTGTTGCAGAGTCAGGCCGGCCTCTGCCACAGCTGGTTTGCCCTGCATTCCGATTATAACTACCTAACCCTCCCTCCCCACTGGCATGAGTGAATAGAGCCCCCTAATCAGCTGCTGCTTTAACCCTGTCCTGTCTGGACAGGAACAGATGCCTGAGGGTGACCTACACGCAGAGGTGGGGCCAAAACCAAAGGTGAGCCACAGGAGCTGTGCGAACAAAGAAGAGAAAGGGAAATTTCTCCTTGCAGCCTCAGGAGCAGCGGATTAAATCCCCACAATGAACTTGATGTACCCTGCATCTGTGGAATACCAGAATAGAAAATGAATCATCCCAAAATTGAGTCGGTGGACATTGGGAGCAACTGTAGACTTGGGATTTGCTGTCTGTGACTGACTTGTTTCTGATTTTTATGATTATCTTAGTATAGCTTTTAGTGCTTGTTATCATTAGTGGATTTGTTTATTGGCTTGGTTGATATCTTCTTTTTTTTATTACCTTAAAAATTTTTTATAATTTTAATAATTTTTAAAATTTCTTTATTTTCATAATTTTATATTTTTTAATTTATTATAATTTTTTTCTTCTGAGCCATGTGGCTGACAGGGTCTTGACATCAGCCTGATGTCAAGCCTGAGTCTCTGAGGTGGGAGAGCCAAGTTCAGGACATTGGACCACCAGAGACCTCCCAGCTCCACATAATATCAATTGGCAAGAGCTCTCCCAGAGATCTCTGTCTCAAGCTAAGACCTAGCTCCACCCAATGGCCAGCAAGCTCCAGCGCTGGGCACCCATGCCAAACAACTAGCAAGACAGGAGCACAGCCCCACTCATTAGCAGACAGCTTGGCTAAAACCATAATAAAGTCACAGACACCCCAAAACACAACACCGGACATGGCCCTGCCCACCAGAAAGAAAAGATCCAGCCCCACCCACCAGAACACAGGCACCAGTCCCCTCCACCAGGAAGCCTACACAAGCCACTGAACCAATCTTACCCACTGGGGTCAGACACTAGAAACAACCAGAACTATGAACCTGCAGCCTGCAAAAAGGAGACACCAAACACAGTAAGTTAAAAAAAAATCAGAAGGCAGAGAAACACACAGCAGATGAAGGAGCAAGGTAAAAACCCACCACACCAAACAAACGAAGAGGAAATAGGCAGTCTACGTGAAAAAGAATTCAGAGTAATGATAGTAAAGATGATCCAAAATCTTGGAAATAGAATGGAGAAAATACAAGAAACGTTTAACAAGGACCTATAAGAACTAAAGAGCAAACAAACAATGATGAACAACACAATAAATGAAATTTAAAATTCTCTAGAAGGAATCAAAAGCAGAATACTGAAGCAGAAGAATGGATAGGTGACCTGGAAGATAAAATAGTTGAAATAACTACTGCAGGGAAGAAAAAAGAAAAAAGAATGAAAAGATTGTAGGACAGTCTCAGAGACTTCTGGGACAACATTAAATGCACCAACATTCAAATTATAGGGGTCCCAGAAGAAGAAGAGAAAAAGAAAGGGTCTGAGAAAATATTTGAAGAGATTATAGTTGAATACTTCCCTAACATGGGAAAGGAAGTAGTAAATCAAGTCCAGGAAGCGCAGAGAGTCCCACACAGGATAAATCCAAGGAGAAACATGCCAAGACACATATTAATCAAACTATCAAAAATTAAATACAAAGAAAAAGTATTAAAAGCAGCAAGGGAAAAGCAACATATAACATACAAGGGAATCCCCATAAGGTTAACAGCTAATCTTTCAGCAGAAACTCTACAAGGCAGAAAGGAGTGGCAGGATATATTTAAAGTGATGAAAGGGAAGAACCTACAACCAAGATTACTCTACCCAGCAAGGATCACATTCAGATTTGATGGAGAAATTAAAACATTTACAAACAAGCAAAAGTTAAGAGAATTCAGCACCACCAAACCAGCTTTACAACAAATGCTAAAGGAACTTCTCTAGGCAGGAAACACAAGAGAAGGAAAAGACCTACAAAAACAAACTCAAAACAATTAAGAAAATGGTAATAGGAAAATACATATAGATAATTACCTTAAATGTAAATGGATTAAATCCTCCAACCAAAAGGCATAGACTGGCTGAATGGATACAATAATAAGACCTGTATATATGCTGCCTACAAGAGATGCACTTCAGACCTAGGGACACGTAAAGACTGAAAGTGAGGGGATGGAAAAAATATTCCATGCAAATGGAAATCAAAAGAAAGCTGAAGTAGCAAGTCTCACATCAGAGAAAAGACTTTAAAATAAAGACTATCACAAGAGACAAGGAAGGACACTACATAATGATCAAGGGATCAATCCAAGAAGATATAACAATTGTAAATATTCCTGCATCCCACATAGAAACACCTCAACACATAAGGCAAATGCTAACTCCCATAAAAGGGGAAATTGGCAGTAACACAGTAATAGTAGGGGACTTTAACACCCCACTTTCACCCATGGACAGATCACCCAAAATGAAACTAAATAAGGAAACACAAGCTTTAAATGACACATTAAACAAGATGGATTTAATTGATATTTATAGGACATTCCATCCCAAAACAACAGAATGCACTTTCCTCTCTAATGCTCATGAAACATTCTCCAGGATAGATCATATCTTGGGTCATTTTGATATTACCAAATCAAGCCTTGGTAAATTTAAGAAAATTGAAAGCACATCAAGTATCTTTTCTGACCACAATGCTATGAGACTAGATATCAATTACAAGAAAAAAACTGTAAAAAATACAAACACATGGAGGCTGAACAATACGCTACTAAATAACCAAGAGATCACTGAAGAAATCAAAGAGGAAATCAAAAAATACCTAGAAACAAATGAAAATGAAAACACGATGACCCAAAACCTATTGGATGCAGCAAAGGCAGTTCTAAGAGGGAAGTTTATAGCAATACAATCCTACCTCAGAAAGCAAGAAAAATCTCAAATAAACAACCTAACCTTACACCTAAAGCAATTAGCAAAAGAAGAACAAAAAAAACCCCAAAGTTAGCAGAAGGAAAGAAATCATAAAGACCAGATCAGAAATAAGTGAAAAAGAAATAAAGGAAACAACAGCAAAGATCAATAAAACTAAAAGCTGGCTCTTTGAGAAGATAAACAAAATTGATAAACACCTAGCCAGACTCATCAAGAAAAAAAGAGAAGACTCAAATCAACAGAATTAGAAACGAAAAAGGAGAAGTAACAACTAACACTGCAGAAATACAAAGGATCATGAGAGATTACTATAAGCAACTATATGCTAGTAAAATGGACAACCTGGAACAAATGGACAAATTCTTAGAAAAGCACAACCTTCCAAGACTAAACCAGGAAGAAATAGAAAATATAAACAGACCAATCACAAGCACTGAAATTGAGACTGTGATTAAAAATCTTCCAAAAAACAGAAGCCCAGGACCAGATGGCTTCATAGGCGAATTCTAGCAAACCTTTAGAGAGGAGCTAACACCTATCCTTCTCAAATCTTCCAAAATATAGCAGAGGGAGGAACACTCCCAAACTCATTCTATGAGGTCACCATCTCCCTGATACCAAAACCAGACAATGATGTCACAAAGAAAACTACAGGCCAATATCACTGATGAACATACATGCAAAAAATCTCAACACAATATTAGCAAACAAAATCCAACAACACATTAAAAGGATCATACACCATGATCAAGTGGGGTTTATCCCAGGAATGAAAAGATTCTTCATATATGCAAATAAATCAATGTGATACACCATATTAACAAATTGAAGGATAAAAGCCATATGATCATCTCAATAGATGCAGAAAAAGCTTTTGACAAAATTCAGCACCTATTTACATCCACTATGGAAAACAGTATGGAGGTTCCTTAAAAAACTAAAAATAGAACTACCATATGACCCAGCAATCCCACTACTGGGCCTATACCCTGAGAAAACCATAATTCAAAAAGAGTCATGTACCACAATGTTCATTGACACTCTATTTACAATAGCCCGTACATGGAATCAGCTTAAGTGTCCATCGACAGATGAATGAATAAAGAAGATGTGGTAGATTTATACAATGGAATATTAGCCATAAAAAGAGACGAAATTGAGTTATTTTTAGTGAGGTGGATGGACCTAGAGTCTGTCAGACAGAGTGAAGCAAGCCAGAAAGAGAAAAACAGATACCATTTTCTAACACACATACATGGAACCTAAAGAAGAAAAAAAAGGTTCTGATGAACCTAGGGGCAGGACAGGAATAAAGATGCAGATGTAGAGAATGGACTTGAGGACATGGGGAGGGTGAAGTGTAAGTTGGGGCGAAGTGAGATAGTAGCATTGATATAGATACACTACCAAATGTAAAATAGCTAGAGGGAAGCAGCTGCAGAACACAGGGAGATCAGCTCGGTGCTTTGTGACCATCTAGAAGGGTGGGATAGGGAGGGTGAGAGGGAGATGCAAGAAGGAAGGAATATGGGGATATATGAATATATATAGCTGATTCACTTTGTTATATAGCAGAAACTAACACAACATTTTAAAGAAATAATACTCCAATAAAGATGTTAAAAAAAAATCCTCTGTTTTCCCACTCTTCATCCCATTCCACCTTCTAACCTTCTAACCTCTGATCTTTTTACTACCTCCATAGTTTTGCCTTTTCCTGAATGTCATACAGTTGGAAATATATAGGATGTAGCCTTTTCAAGTTGTTTTCTTTCACTTAGTAATGCACATTTAAGTTTACTCCATGTTTTTTCATGGCTTGATAGCACATTTCTTGTAGTGTTGAATAGTATTTCATTGTTTGGATGTTACACAGTTTATTTATCCATTCACCTACTGAAAGGCAATTGCTTGCTTCCAAGTTTTGGCAATTATGAATAAAGCTGTGACAAATATCCATGTGCAGGTTTTTGTATGGACATAAGTTTTCAACTCCTTTGGGTAAATATCAAGGAGCACTATTGCTGCATCATATGGTAAGAGTATGCTTAGTTTTGTAAGAAATTTCCAATCTGTCTTTTAAGTAGCTGTACCATTTTGTATTTTCACCAGCAATGAATGAGAGTTTCTGTTGCTCCACATCCTTGTCAGTCTTTCAGACTTTGGCCATTCTAATAGGTGTACAGTGGTACCTCATGCTGTTTTAATTTGCATTTCCTTGATGATGTGTCATGTAGGACATCTTTTCATATGCTTGTTTTCCATCTGCATATGTTCTTTGGTGAAGTGTCTGTTAAAATCTTTGACCCATTTTAAAACCAGGTTGTTTGTTTTCTTATTATTGAGTTTTAAGAGTTCTTTGTTATTTTGGATAACAATCCTATATCATATGTGTGTTTTGCAAATATTTTTTCCCTGTTTGTGACTTGTTCTCATATTCTCTTGACATTGTCTTTCAGAGAGCAGAAGTTTTTAATTTTAATGAAGTCCAGCTTATTAACTATTTCTTTCATGAATTGAGCATTCAGTGTTGTATCTAAGAAGTTATCACAATAGCAAGGTCATATAGGTTATCTACCCTATGTTATCTTCTAAGAGTTTTACAGTTTTGCAATTTCATTTAAGTCTATAATCTATTTTGAGTTAATTTTTGTGAGGTGTAATTTCTGCATCTAGATTCTTTTTTTTGCATGTGGATATTCGGTTCCAGAATTTGCTGGAAAGACAATCTTTGCTCCATTGTATTACTCTTGCTCTTTTGTCAAAGATCAGTTGACTATATGTGGGTCTATTACCAGGCTCCCTATTCTGTCCCATTGATATTTGTCTATTCTTTTGTCAATACCATGCAGTCTTGGTTACTGTAGCTTAATACTAAGTCTTGAAGTTAGGTAGCATCAGTCCTCCAACTTCATTTTCTTTCAGTAGATGAATTTTTAAACTTAATTTGAGAAGTTTTTAGCCATTATTTCTTCAGATATTCTTTCTGATCCTTTCTCTCTCTCTCTCCTCTCCTTCTGAAACTCCCATTATTTGTATGCTGGTAAACTTTTTTTTTTTTTTTTGCGGTACGCGGGCCTCTCACCGTTGTGGCCTCTCCCGTTGTGGAGCACAGGCTCCAGATGCGCAGGCTCAGTGGCCATGGCTCACGGGCCCAGCCTCTCTGCGGCATGTGGGATCCTCCCGGACCGGGGCACAAACCCGCGTCCCCTGCACCGGCAGGCGGACTGTCAACCACTGCGCCACCAGGGAAGCCCCGTATGCTGGTAAACTTGATAGCATCCCACAAATCTCTTAAGATCTGTTCATTTTTCTTTACTTTTTTATACTTCTGTTCCTCAGATTGGATAACATCAATTGACCTGTCTTTAAGTTTGCTGCTTCTTTTTTTTAATCTAACTGAATTTGCTGTTTATCCTCTATAGTAAATTTTTTATTTAAGTTGTACTTTTCAACTTTAGAATTTCTATTTGGTTTCTTTTTATAATTTCTATCTCTTTATTAATAGTCTATTCATTAAATATTAGAATGAGACATAATTATAATATTTCCCCTTAGTTATAATTGTTCCCTTTAGACGTGGCTACTTTAGGTCTTTGAACATATTTAAAATAGCTGATTTAAAATTTTTTTCTAGTAATTCTGAGATCTGAACTTTGCCATAGAGTGTATAGGTCATACTATGTTATTTCTTTGCATGTTTTCTAATTGTATGTTGAAAACTGATTTCAAATAATATAACTTTGAAACTCTGAAAATCAGATTCTCCCCCTTCCCAGGGTTTGTTGTTGCTGCTTTCTGCTTTGGTTGTCATTTGTTTATTGACTTTTCTGACCTAATGTTGTAAATTCTGTATCTTTGTTGTATGTTGTCACTGAAGTCTCTAGTCATTTAGTTTAGGGTCAGCTAATGATTGGACAGAGATTTCTTTACATGTCTGGAATCAATAAATCTCCCATTTTTCTGAGGGTTCTATGTATGTATTGGGATCTGCCTTCTACACTCAAGTCAGTTAGATTACAGCTCTGCCTTAGCCTTTATTTCCTGCTTCAGAGCCTCAATATCAATCAGAGGTAAGAGTGTAGGGACTTCTCAGATCTTTCCTAAGCATGCATAAGGCTCCACACTTGAATGTGGCATTCTAAACTCACAGGAATATGTTGCAGCTTTTTAAAAGCCCCTATGGCCATCTCATTTCTCAACTTTTCCTTGTAAAGTTTTTGGTTAGCATATCGGTTGCTCCAACTCTTATCTGTTGCCTCAAGCAATAGTGATGTTAAAATATTCAACAAATGGCCTCTGGGAAAAAGCTTTCAGCACAGAGCAAGTTCAACTGAGGTCAATAAAAGCAAGCCTTTCAAGGGGGGTCTTCTAGGGAACCACTAATTGGGGTAAATAATGAATCCTATTTGGGAATGAGGCCTTGAAATAGTTCCAACACTTTTCTTCTCAGCCTGGTACTGGAATGCTGGATATTATTTTTAAGGTTGCTGTAATGCTGGGGAGTGATGGGAGGGAATAGGACTAGGGTAGGAGAAAATGCCACAAATCTCATTGTTCTTATAGAGATTCAACTGGACTTTTGCAAGCTTTTGGTTAATTTCCAGAGTTGTGAAAAATTGATTCTGATATTCTTTTCCAGTTATTTTATTGCTTTTATTGAGGGGGAAAGTTTCAGACATCCTCACTCCACCATTTTCACTGATGTCACCCCTTAGAACATTGCTTCTTAAACTTTTGGTTGTTGGTGGTGTTATTCTGGAGGTTTTTTTTGTGGATCTCGTAAAAGCTATGAATACAATAGTGAAAGAAAATTCATGTATGCACTCATACTGCTTTGAAAAGCATACTACTGGGTTCATTAATACACTGAGTCCTACCACGGATCCCTCACCAGAAAATTTTGAGGTTAAGAACCCCTGTTATGTAGTTTCTTCTTCCTGAGCTGACATCAAACCCTACTACAGAGAACCCCAGGACAGATAATTCCAGAAACATCACGTAAATATCAAATTTAGTAGGTAAATTTAATAGATAAATTCAATTTTAGTGCCTGCCAGTGTCCTTATCTGGAAAATAATACTTCCTAAGATTGTTGTGAAGATTGCATGAGAAAATGAATATATTATGGCTTAGAGTAATACCCGACACAATAAACACTTCATAAATTCTAACCATTACTAATGTTATTCCCTTCTCCCTCTTTTCCTTCTCTTATTCCTTCCTTACTTCCATGAGGAAGTTTCTTTGAAGGGCACCACATTTGTGCTCAAATTTTTAGGGTCTTTTGGAAATATATAATTTACTAACATATTAACATTATTTTGTTGGAGGAAGTATTTGAACACTCATCACCACTATAAAGCAGGAAGGGTTATTTAACCACAGGATGGTCTCAGTTGGAAAGGTGCCAAGTCTAAACATAAATGCAGAAATGTGAAAAAGTAAAGAATTAAGAATAATGTGACAAAATGCTGTACAACTGGAGGCAAGGTTGTACAAGTTTGATTTCTATAATTTTTAAAATGTGTCTCATTTTCTCAGATATCTGTTAGGTAAAATCCAGATCCAATATTGTTACGTAAATTACATTTCCATTAAAAAAATCTTATGAGAGTTTATTTTTAATATGAAATCTTTTTTTCCATGCAAAGGAGCAAAGTGTTAAACAAGCAAAAAAGAAGTGATAAAAATTAAAAACTCAAATTCAATTTATGCTCTTAAAAACATGGCTTCTCAAGTCTATTCATAATTGCTGCTGGGGTTTCATTACAGGGTAGATGAATCTTCATGGATAACCTAGTATGGGATAAATCATAAATGAAATGAATCCAAAGTTTAATTTAAAAGTAGCACCTGTGAAACATCTGCTTATTTACTGTGAAGTACTGATACTGTACACAGAGACCAACATGTGTAACCCTTTAGAATTTATCATCTATTAACTAGTAACTACTGGACAGATACTTAACTTGTGTTATACATGTATCTCAGGAATACTGGGTGTGTTTCAGAAAGTTAATGAGACTAAAGGAGACAATGGGTGGAGGGAATAACACTCTCTGCAGTTTTTCCCCCCTTAGGACCTCTCTGCCATCTGGGGGTCCCAGACTGCTGTATTGGGAGGTCTCTGATGCCCAAGAAATAGATACTAAGCTGTGAAGATGTTGGATCAAATCATGCTTAAAAACTCTGAGTATATATGTATATGTATAGCTGATTCACTTTGTTATAAAGCAGAAACTAACACACCATTGTAAAGCAATTATACTCCAATAAAGATGTTAAAAAAAAAAAAGAAAAAAAAACCCTCACTTTATTTTCCAAGGTCAATTTACAAAAAGGACAACCGTGAACAACATACCACAGTGACAATGAAATTTTTTGATTGCTAAAACTTGCTAAAGTGTTAGGGAATGACAGATACTCTATATGTAAATGTATTTAACTCCCTTGACTATTAAGGACCTTAGCTATTATATTCAAAATTCTAGATTTTGTTTTCATGTACTGTACTTGCTGATCTTTTCTTGTTTATTTAGTGAAGGACACGGGAGAGATAGAATATTAAAAAGCTATAATTCACATTTCTTTCTATCTGGGTTATTCCAAACTTTAGATTTTAAGGCTGAATATAGAGAAGCTGGGAAACTATGTTAAGAATCAAAGGCAGGTTCAATTTAGACATATATAGATCTTAGGACTTTATAAAATACTCCTGATTACTTCTGTAATATGTGATCCAGATAATTTCTCTCTTTTTTTTTTTCTCTTTTTAAGTTAAACCCACATTGAGGGTGGGCTAGTTCATCTATGGCTTTTGAAAACTTGTCTAGGTGGTTTTATAATTAGACCCTTCCAGGTAGCAGGAAATTTTGATTTGACTTCCCATTTAACAGCTGTGTTACCAGCTGGGTCTGTTCGTTATAAATGAAAATCGCTCTTTAAATTTACTTTCTCTGCATGACCAAGCTTGGCATCTGATACAGCTTCTGGATGATGCCAAAGATAAGCACCAAAGGGTGTCAGGTTGAACCGCTGGATCATAGTGTGTAAAATAGCATTATCAGCTACAATTGTATATTTCTGTTAAAGCCAAGTTATGTGACCAATGGATCTTTGAAAAATGAACTGCTTCCAGTCTTTGAATGTTTTTGTAATATGATTGAGATGAATCCTTATATGTCTATGGAGCATAGTGAAATGTGAAATATGCAAGATTATAGGTAATGGTAATATGGGGCACTTGTTGACCCAAATGATGATATTATTTTGCTTTTGGCCATGGGCTTATGGAGGAAGTGAATAATTTCTTCAAATAGTACCCATCAAACATCACAGAATGGAATGATGTATTCTTAGTTCTTGTTTTTAGAGTTGTTTTCCTTCACAATTTGCCGATTTTGCCTTCCTTATTGAAATCAACAGTATGTACAGATTTTCTACTGGACAAGACCCTGAAGGTCTATACCAATTTAATGAAAATCCACAAAGTTCTATCAGTACAAAAAGGCTAAAAAGAGGTAAAGTTGCTTTGTTTATTCTAAGCAGCAATTTTCAGTTAATATTTATGGGAGAGTGTTGGGGGAAATGAAATTACAAAATTCTATAGAAATAGAAACATATATTTTGACTTCCCTAAAAGTGGTTTAAATTATTATCTTTTATTATTTTCAAAAGCTTCATACGTGAAAATCAATTTATGTGCAATTAAATGTGACTTTTTCCCATCACTTTGGAGAAGATTATTAACTTGGGGTACATCCTTAAGCACACTAACATTATAAAAAATGCATATGTGTATTTTTTTAAGTGTGTATATGTATCGTGAACTTTTCTGGGGAGAAAGTTCCTTAGTTTTAGTTTATGTATTTATTTTTTTAGATTTTTGAAGCAGTCCCAAAATGATCGAGAACCATACTTATTTAGTATATTTTTTTCTAAATCATTTTGGTAACGTTTTAAATTGAATGAAGTATGGTCAACCTGAAAAGTTTGTCATTTCACCACTACCTGGCAGTCTATAATCACAACGTACCACATGAAAAAACCACTTCCCACTCATTTGCTCTCCTTATGATTTCATCAGTTTTCATCATTCATTATTCTGTTTTGCACTATCTGGTGAAATTTTGAGTATTGCATACACCTAATAGAAATAAAGTGAGACATAATTTAAGTATCCTTTCAGTGAATTAAGTGGCCGCTGTTTTTTTGGGGTTTTTTTGCGCTACACGGGCCTCTCACTGCTGCGGCCTCTCCCGTTGCGGAGCACAGGCTCCGGACACGCAGGCCCAGCGGCCATGGCTCATGGGCCCAGCCACTCCACGGCATGTGGGATCTTCCCGGACCAGGGCACGAACCCGTGTGCCCTGCATCGGCAGGCGGACTCTCAACCACTGCGCCACCAGGGAAGCCCGGCCACTGTTTTTGAGCAGGAATTCTTGGCTTAATAACTAATAAGGCAGTTTTTCATTTTTAAATTTTTGTTATTTTAAAATTTTGTTCATGTTTAAAATTTTGTTATCACAGATGTACAGATGGATGGTAAAGTTTGGAAATATTAGGATTTCCAGCAAAAGCTAGTGTTTATTTAAAATAGAAACTATTTAAAACATATCAAAAAAGATGAAATTTTAGGTCATGTGACTATGTTTCTGTGCATTTATCTTTCAGCATTGAGATCAGATCCTTAGAGACATGAGCTCATTTTTTCCTGGCTTAATCTAGGCAAATAAAATTAGTACTTACAGTTCAACTTTCTTTGCATTTACATTAATTGAAATTCTAGCACAAGGCTCCATTTAAAACTTAGCGTCTGCATACTTTAGTTAAGATCCTTAAAACGACACTATTGATTTATAATACTTCACCAAAATGATTTTTGTATTCGAATATAACACCATTATATCTGTCACAAAAATTGGTTCTGCTCATACATAGGAAATAAGAGGAAAAAGTAAATTATTCAGTCAGATCTTTTTTCCCCAGCATTTTGAGAAGTGTTAGTAAGAAAATTCCACCTATGTTAAAGTTAATTCTTGCTGCCTTATTTAGTGTTCCTTGCATTAGTAATTTTTGATAACTGGTCATGTGCCACCTTACACGCAGTTTCTCATTTAATTCTCATCACATACACAAGAGGTTGGAGTTGTGGTTATTTTATTTCACAGGTAAAGAAACTGACACTTTCTCCAAACTACACAGATGATGAGCAGTTAGGGCAGACTGACGGTGACAGACTACAGGCCCTTCACTACAACATTATACAGTTGATCTGCAATATTCCTGGATTCTATGTTCTTGAATTCACCTACTTGCTAAAATTTATTTCTAACTCCCAAACCAATACCTGCTGCACTTTTGTGGTCATTTGCAGACATGTGCAGAGCAGCCAAAAATTTGAGTCACTAGACATGTACATTCCCAGCTGATGTCCAACAAGGCAATACTCTGTCATCGTTGGGGCTTTCATACTGTAAGCAAGTATTCTTCTCATGGTCTACTTAGTGCCACAGTTTTTGCATTTTGGTAACATTTGTTGAGGATTTCTCTGTTTAAAATGGCACTCAAGCAGAAGAGGTGAAGTGCTGTCTTGCTTTCTAAAAGGCAAAAAGGCTGTCATAAGCATTAGAGAGAAAATATGTGTGTTTAGATAAGCATCGTTTAGGCTTGAGTTATAGTGCTGTTGTCTGTGAGTTCAATGTCAATGAATGAACCATATATATGAAATAAAGTGTCTTTAAACAGCACACACATAAAACATGATTATGTATTATTGATCAGTTGACAAAAATGTGACAAGGGGTTCACAGGAATTTAACCCTGTATTTCTTTTGGAAACAACTGTTCAGTATTGGTTAATTTATTGTTCACAGCAACTGTATAGAACAAAATTATCATGAATAGTGAGAGTCAACTCTACTGCCCTTCAACAATAATTACTCTTTATTGAAGACTTAGTAGTTTACATTCATCGTTTAGTTTCATTTTCCTCCAAGTCAAGCTACAGATGAGATATTGAGGTATGATTGGCACTCTGCTACTGGGTGATTGTATGATATTTGAGTCAGGTTGTCTGCAGAGCTGGCTCTCTTTACTATTGTGGCAGAAAGGCTGATCATTAATCCACTTTGTTAAAACTTCTGAATAAGGGTACTAATCTGTATAACTTAAACAGTTTGTAGAAGTTCTGGGCAGCGTGTGATTCTATAAAACAAACCAACCCCACCAGAATAAAACAGTAAGACTCTAAAATAATAGCTCTTCTGCAATGCTAGAGTAGTCCTATGTATTTTCAGAATATGTGGCTATTTCTGTGCAATAATTTTGGAATGACTTAAAAATTCCTTTGCCGTCCTGATTGCTTTCATTCCACAGTCTTCTTTTTTACTTTGAAATTCTATGATATGAAATTCATTGCATGGGGTAAAAACCTTCCTGTTTCTCTTCTAATACAAACCACCGGGGTGATAAAACACTAGGTAGTTCAAATAGCAATGTTCCTTCTAAACTGGGGAGATACGAATGCAGGCAGCATAGATCACTTCAGGGCCAAGCTGGGTTGGGTGCTACAGAGCAAGAGAGGCTTTCCCTGTAAGGTTCCCTGGACTGGAGGGTAGCAAGTGAAGGTGCTAGAGGTGAAAGGGCTAGTTGAAGGGCTAAAGATCTGTTTTATCTAAGACCTGCCTGTACCTTGGGTTGACTGATTAATTGGAGTGTTAACCCTTCTGTCCTACTCTCACTTGCGTAATCACCCAAAATAGTTTCTAGAGCTGTGTTTCTCAAGTTATGACACTTGACCTACCTGCATCTGAAATACCTGAGATATGAAGAATGCATATTTGTAACCCCACACCTACAAAATTATCACCTCTGTGGATGAGCCCTGAACTCTTAGGTGAGAAATTTGCAGGGGAGCAGGGGATAGAGTAACATAGTGAGAAAAAGTAGTATAGAGACAAAAAGCAGTAAACTGAAAGAAGGAATGCTTGAATTGTGCCCAGGATTCGTCACTTATTAGCTGTATAACCTGGAGCAAGCCACTTAATTCCTCACTGAGGCTCAGTTGCTGTATCTCTAAAATTGAGGGTAGTAGCAAAAACAACACCAATGGCTCTATTAGGGTCTAAATAAAATCAGGCATATAAAAATGCTTTGTAAGAGTAAAATTCTTGATTAATAAAATAATGTGATATTATTCCTTTCTAAGATGGTGATAAATTAACTAAAGTTTTTTTATAAGTTAGAGAGAATTTATATTTGAAGTTTGTATTACACAAGGGAGAAACATGGCACAGTATGGAATATATGCTGAAGAGTCACATTCTCTTCAAGTATTTTTCTCTCTCACCTGCTACAGATGTTAAAATCATATCATTATAGAGAATTTTTATTCTAACCTCCTTTAGAATGCAAATACTTCTTGGGAGGGGGAATGCTTTGTACCTAAGCTATTATTAATATTTAATACCTGGGGATGCCAGGGCCAAGAAAGAGTACCTAAAGGGGTGAAAGGGCCTTCAATGTGACCTACAAAAAGACAAATTTTGCCTACTTCAAACTTGGTCTCTTTGTTAATTCAGTGATCAGAACACACACACACACACACACACACACACACACACACACACCCCTGTGGTGGAAGTTGGAAAGAGGTAATTAGTAAAGCATTAGAGAAAATGGCCAAATCAACTCTGTAATTAAGCCAGAGCAGAGGAGGAAAAGGAAGTATTACAGTCTATGCCAAGATATGCAAAAATTCTTTGTATAACTTTGGATGTCATAATATAGGAGATGATAGGGATAAAATCAGAGAAGCAAGGTTGTGTTGTTCGTACGCACTTCCTTTCTTTGCCAGCTGCCTTAACCATGACTAACAGTGGTGAGAATCTGGCTTTAAAATACTTGGCATTTGTTTCAGTCCCTTTCTCTTCTGTGTTTGCAATGTTCTTACCTACAGTCATCTCTCGTCACCTGTGACCCACCAGCACTTCCCCTGTCAATAGCTCATAACTATCCTGCTTACCCACCACCACTCAGAGAGGTATTTGGCAACTCTATCAGAGAGAAGCAACAGTTGCCTGCCTTTATGCAGTTAAAACAGTTTATTCATGCCTCTAGAAAAGCACTTAAAGATTGCATTACATCATATTTTTCTCATGCATATCCTTCTCTATCTTTAGAGCTCCTAGAGGTCTGCAAAATCATCTCTTCAGTTGTGCATTCCCAGAATTTAACAGAGAGGGTCAGCACAAGGCAGGTTTTCAAAATAGGATTGCTGAAGGAATTAATATTATGATTATTACAATTTTTAGTTTGTCAATTTCTTTATAACTACTAACTTTTTGTAGTCAGATATTACCAGACTCTTTCATTTTTCTTTCCAGCTTATCAGCTATTGATATCCTTTATCACATATATGCTAGTTATTCCACTTTTCATTCTAATTTACAGTTATGACTGCAGCATACTTTTTTGCTTCATATGAAGAACTCTCTAATTCTGGCTAGATATTTTTCACATCCTCCCATTATTGAGCTTACATTCCTTTATTAAATGTCAATAACTTCTAACTTAATTTGTTTTATTGGAATTCTATTAGAGATTTCTTTTTAGCTAGTTTTTTATCACCTTTTTCTGAATCTTCAATCCTCTGATAAAATTATTTCTAAGCACCAAATAAATCTTCCTTCTATCAAAAAAAGTTTAATCACCTTGAACAAATTCCATTTTATCCTCATGTATCATCTGGTTCATCATGACAGAATGATATTGTTATATTCTTCAAAAACACCATGGTGGTATAAGAAATATAATACTCATGTTTTGAAGATTTAACAAATAAAACTTCATTATAGAAAATTAGTAGCAAATGAATGTTTTGCAATTCTGGAGGAATTTTTTGTAAAGTTAATCATCTCCAATATTAGCTCTTTATTCATTCATTGAAAATACATTTTTTAGGCACCTAGCCATGTATAATACATAGACTTCTTTTAGGTAGATGGAAGAGCTTTTAAAAAATCCTTATTCAAATGGATCTCTCTTAAAGTATTAGAGGTTTAAAAGTAACTCAGTTTAGTGTTATCATTGATGTTTGTAATGTCATGCTGGATATTACTTATTTCAGAGAATTTCTCTGAGCAAGTGTATTTAGTTTCATTTTAAAATTATCATTTTTTAAAATCAGTTTTCTTTCCCCATTTTTATCTTCATAGAACTTTCATTTACCCTGGGAAAAGCCACATTTTGCCTTCTTATATAAAACCTTTAAAGTTTTATTTCTCCAGATTCAAACCCAAAGATTAACAGACCCTAGAATCCTTTTTGTTTCAAATGTACTATCACAGAAGGATGTTTAGTCCCAGCATTGATTCAGGAGAAATCTCAATTAGATTGTCCATGCATATACACGATAGAAGGTTTCTTCTGAACACCAACACTTCCCTTTGTAGCTTACCAGTATTCTGAGGTATTGCAAGGAGAGCAGGGGGGTGGAGAGGTTCTCTATGCGGGACAGGCTTGGAGAAAAATCCTGGGGCACAATCTGGCATCATTCCTGCCATGACCAACAGACAATATGATAGTAGCTCTTGAATGAAAGTCCTCCCAGTCCCAACAGGAAGGACAGATAGACATTTCTAACACTCAGACATTTAAAGGCTTCAGGTCTGAGTCCCAGGACAACAGTCTCCAATAACAGAACAAATAAAAATTAGAGTAGTTATTTTATTAAAATCTGTCTGAAATTGCTCTGTGAAGCATCAGCTACATTTACGTAGGACGTTTTGGCAATGATGGGCACAGACATTGGTGTTCTTGACTTAGGCATTGATTAACTCAAGCCATTTTTTTGGAATGAGGTATATTAATAAACAACTACAAAAAAGGCAGCCGAAAAAGGCAACCTCTGAGCCTAGGACTGGACATCAGTGACATCAGCATTTGAGTCAAGCACCTTCAGTGCATATCTGTGATTAAGTTTTTTTTTTGCCATTAGTCGCTATAGGAGATATCATCACAGCTAGTAAGTGCTGAAAGAGAAGAAAATAGTAACACTAGGAAATTGTTGAGGAGGATTAGACCATAGGGTTCACTTACCCTTCCCTCATTTCTCCACCCCAGGGACCCTCAGTAATAATTTGGTAAGCATTTAGGAAAGGGTCAGGAGTTTAAAGAGTAGGTGGGATAGAGTCAGATAAATGCATACATTTTTATTTTTATTTATTTAATTCTTATTTTCATATATTTTGGTAAAATACCTCTAACATAACATTCAGTATAAGTAACATTTTGTACATTCTCAAGGTTATGCAACCATCACCACTCTCTAATTCCAGAACATTATCATCACCTCAAAAGGAAGACTCTTTCTTTTAAATACTCTTCATCCCCCTCTCCTCCTAGCTTGTGGCAATCATTAATCTCTTTTCTGTCCCTATGGAGTTGCCTGTTCTTGATATTTCATATAATTGAAGCATATGTGGTCTCTTGTGACTGGTTTCTTTCACTTAGCGTAGTGTTTCAAGGTTCATCCATATTGTAGCATGTATCAGTATTTCATTCCTTTTTGTGTGGGAAAAATATTCTGTTGTATAGATACACCGTATTTTGTTTATCCATTCATCAGCTGATGGACATTTGAGTTGTTTCCACCTTTCAGCCTTTGTGAATATTGCTGTTATGAATATTCTGGCACACATTTTTGCTCGAACACCTGATTTCAGTTCTATCCAGGAGTGGAATTTCTGGGTTATGTGGTAATTGTATGTTTAACTTATTGAGGAATCACCAAACCATTTTCCACAGTGGATGGATCATTTTATATTCCCAAAAGCAATGCATAAGGATTCCAATTTAATTTGTAATCAAAGAAAAGGAAAAATAGTTGCAGTGTGAAAGATATCTAAAAGTTATTCAAGAATATTATGAACTGCTAAATGCTGATAATTTGAAATCTTAAGCTAATGGGTATTTTTAACAATATAATACTCTAAAATTGACACAGAGACATAAAATTTTTATAGATTAATAACTACACTAAATCCTTGCCCCGAAAAAGATGGTTTTATAAATGAATTCTACCACACTTCCATAAAATATATGTCTATTTTTCACAATTTATTTCTTGTAGCAGAAAAGACATACAACTCATATTTTGATGTGAGTGTAACTTTGATATCTGCATCAGTCAGGGTCCCAGCAGGAACTGGTTGGCACACTCACACTGGGGAATAGAAGAGATTTTAATGAAGGGACTCTTTATAATGGTTTGGGCTGACTTGAGGAAAACCAATGGAGAATAGTTTTGCATTAAGGCTTATAATAAAAGAAGCCAATATCACTCTTTGACCTAAAGGGGTAATTTGATAGAATTATTTACAAAATCCAGAGTGGAGCTGGAACCTTGGCTAGAAGGATGCATCGAACTGCAATCTAATAGAAAGGACATTGGGGGAGTAAATACCCAGACTTCACTCATATCCTGCCCTTGAATCTCCTGCCAGAAGGAGGTCGTTGACAACGATATGAGAAGCCAGAGGGCAAAGGAGCCCATTGATGGAAACCATTCAGTCATGTTCCATGATACAGAGCAGGGAGAAGAATAGAGAATAAGTTCAGAAGGACAAATGAAAAAATATGTAGCAGAATGTCAAAACTAGATGAAGACACTGAGAAAATGAATGTGTAAGTCGATTTATTTTTTGAGCATACACTATACTTTTCTAAGTATTAATTAGCCAACAAAATAAGCAGCACATTTTTAAAAACACACCATGAATCAAAGAGGATTTATCTCAGGAATGCAAGGACAGTCAACATCAGAACATGTAAAAACATAATTTATCACACTAATGGATGGAGGGGAAACATTATATGATCATCTCAATATACATAGAAAAACTTCTGATAATGCTCATAATTCATTTCAGATTTTTAGAAAAATGTTCTTTAAAAAGTAGGAATAAAAGGAAATCTCCTTAATCAGATAAAATCTATCTTTCCTCACCTCTCCTGATACCCATCCCCAATTGCAATATAAAGCAAAACGAACAAAATAACAAACACAAACCAATACCAAATGTTATATTTAATGATGGAATTTCAGAGGCTTCCTTTTAATATTAGGAATTAGGCAAAAACTCTGATATACTACTGCTTAACATAGTACTGGAAGTTCTGTCCAATTAAATACAAAGAAAAAAACATGTCTGTGAATTAAAAGGAAGAAGACAAATGTTCAGTATTTGTAATTAATTGACTATTTGCAAAGAAAACCCCATATAATTAGCAAACTGTTAGACCTATTAAGATAACAAGATCAATATGCAAAAATCATTAGCATTTCTTTGCAATAGCAATAAACATGCAGAAATTGAAATAGAAATTAGGATACTATTTACAATCACAATAAAGACTATGAAGCTTGGGCTTCCCTGGTGGCACAGTGGTTGAGAGTCCGCCTGCCGATGCGGGGGACACGGGTTCGTGCCCCGGTCTGGGAAGATCCCACATGCTGCTGAGCGGCTGGGCCCCTGAACCATGGCCGCTGAGCGTCCGGAGCCTGTGCTCCGCAACGGGAGAGGCCACAGCAGTGAGAGGCCCACGTACCGCAAAAAAAAAAAAAGGACTATGAAGCTTTTAGAAATTAAGCACTCAATTCCTGAAGTAAAAAAGTTCAGAGTTAATTCCCAATGTCTTGTTTCCTTTTGCTTCCTACATCTAATTCACCATTGTCTGAAATAGTTCCCAAATCTCTCCGCTTCTCTTCACCTCTATACTATCACTTATGTTCAAGCAACCATCATGTTTAGATTTCTGTTCAGTGAAGTCACCGGAGACAAAATTAACAGCTGATAGACTGGGAGAAAATATTTGCAACATTAAAAAAGTCAACTTTTAATTTTAGAAAAGTTTAGTATTTACCAGAAAGTTGCAATGATAGTACAGAGATTTTATACATACTCTCTAGACAATCCCCCTTATTGTTAACATCTTATATTTGTATGATTCCTTTGCCACAACTAATGAATCCACACTGATATAATATCATTTATTAAAATTTATAGTAAATTTTCATTTACTTTATTCACATTTCCTTAATCTATTATCATTTTTATGTTCCAGGACACTGAAAATTATTCTTACATTAATTCATAATAAAAATTTAAATTAAAAACCTGTGGATGTCATTTTATACTCATTTAATTGGCAAAAATGAGAAAATTGGTTAGCTCATGGCTGTTAAAGATGGCAGGATTTGGGAATCTTGTACTCTATCTTTGAGAGTGTAATTTAGTGAAGTCCATTTTAGAGAGCAAACTGGCAGATTTTAGTAAAACTGAGTAAGTACCTACTCACTCTGGGACATATATACCCAAGAGACTTGCCTTCAGGTACACAAAGAGACACTCATGAGGCTATTTATGGTAGTAATGTATGAGTAAGAAGTTGGAGGCAACCCACATGTTTATCATATATGAATGGGTAAATGACATGTAGTTATGCATATCATAGAATATTAATCAGTAGTAAAAACCTAGATTTGCATATAGCAACATATATTGCATGTCAAAAACAATGTTGAATGGAAAAACTAAGAAACAGAACACAATTTACACCACCATGCCATTTATATACTATTAAAAGTATATATGAAAAACAATAGGGCTTATTCTCCCTTCCATATATAACTGGGGGGATACTAGTACCACGTTGTGGCAATTATGAGAGAAAATACACCGGGCCTTAACATCACATCAAGCACTGTTGGTTACTGATGTCGGTAAAAATAATTTAAATGATTTGATGATGACAAAATCATTGACCTTTGGTAGATGACTGGGCTCAATTAAAGAATGTAAAATACATATCTAAATAAGATGTAGGAGCTTTTAAAATAATTTTATCACATCAGTATGAGAATTAGTGTCACATATAACAGCATTTCTGAAACTCACATTACCAGCATATTATTTTATGCCATTTTTTTACTGTTGCCAGCTTTTTAATTTAAAATTTACTTCTCTTAGACTAAAATCATCAGTTTAAAAATGCTAGGGTGGGCTTCCCTGGTGGCGCAGTGGTTGAGAGTCCACCTGCCGATGCAGGGGACATGGGTTTGTGCCCCGGTACAGGAAGATTCCACATGCCGCGGAGCGGCTAGGCCTGTGGGCCATGGCCGCTGAGCCTGCGCGTCTGGAGCCTGTGCTCTGCAATGGGAGAGGCCACAACAGTGAGAGGCGCGCGTACCCCAAAAAAAAAAAAAAAATGCTAGGGAGAGTTTGTTACTATATATTCCATCCAGTTTCCAATGCTTGATTGTCTTTTAAAATACAATTTGGCATTATTTATAGTATCCTTCTCTGTGAAGAATAACTGAAAATAACTTTTGTAGATACTGCTGAAATTTGAACTTGTGCTCCTTTTTCATTTCCCCTCTCTGTGAAACTTGTCAGATTTAACATTATTCTTAGATTCAAACTATTATTTAATTTATCATTACCATGCAGCTTCATTTTTATATGCAAAAGCTTACACAACTGAAGAATTCTCCTTGAAAGTACTGGTCCTCCTATTCTATTACTACAGTGAGATAAAGTTAAGAAATAAGCAAAAAAAATTCCCTCAACGTTGATTTTTATTCTTTAACTTATATAACTTCCTTCTAGTATAATGTCTAAATTTTATTCAAATACAAAATGTAGTTCTTAATCTAGTTTATTGTTTACATATACTTTTTTCAGGTAATAATATATCCTGGAAATCTTTCCATAGTTGTACATGGAGATATTCTCTTTTCCTTTGTACAACCACATTGTAATTAATTATGTGAATGTACTATTATTTATTCAACCTGTCCCCAAATAATGGACATTTAGGAGGGAAAAGTGGTCAGTATACATTTCCTAACTTCCAGGCATTACAGCTCCCTCTTCCATTGTCTTTGTGAATTGTTCAAACATAAGGCCTAGGGATATCCTAGTTTGTGGCCCTTCCTAACACTCTGGACCTTCCTTTTCATTGCATTGTGCTCACCGAAAAGTTCATTCAGGTTTTTCCGTAACATCTTACGAAAAACCTGAATGAACTTTTTGGCCAACCCAATAACAATTGTCCCTGTTTTGCTAATTTTGGATTCTATTCCAAGTGGGCTCTCCTTTCATCCTGAAGCAAGCCTACCCTGGTCCACCAGCCTATTCTAGTTCTCTAAACCTCACTGCAGGCCCCAATGCACTCATCTGAAAGTTGGAGAATGTGGAAACCTGCCTGATTTCAGTTGTTCTCCTGAAGTGCTCTTTCTGGGGAGCACTGCTGGAATTCAGGGTTTTTCCTGTTCTTACATCTGTGAGCTGCCTCACTACTGTCCTCTGTCACAAATGTTGATACTACACATGTGGTACAGCTGTAGAATTTGTAGATTTAGCAACAAGAAAGAGTTGCAGGTTTAGCCAATAAGAATTCCGGACACCCAGTTAAATTTGAATTTTAGATTAACAATGTATAGTTTTTAGTATAATTATGTCTCATGTAATATTTTGGACACACTTGTACTAAAAAGTTACTCAAGTTTAACTAAATGTCTTATATTTTATCTGGCAAGCTAGCTCAGGTTTTTTTTTTTTTTGCTGTACGCGGGCCTCTCACTGTTGTGGTCTCTCCCGTTGCGGAGCACAGGCTCCGGACATGCAGGCTCAGCGGCCATGGCTCACGGGCCCAGCGGCTCCGCGGTATGTGGGATCCTCCCGGATCGGGGCACGACCCCGTGTCCCCTGCATCGGCAGGCGGACTCTCAACCACTGCGCCACCAGGGAAGCCCGAGGTGGAGCCTTTGAGAGGAGATTAAGGGGAAGCCCGAGGTGGAGCCTTTGAGAGGAGATTAAGTCATGAGATTGGAGCCCTCATGATTGGGATTATGAGACCCCGGAGAGCTCTCTTGCTCCATCCACCACAGAGGACACAGAGAGAAGATTGTCTTTGAACCGGGAAGTGGGTTCTCACCAGACACAGAATCTACGAGTACCTTGATTTTGGACTTCCCAGCCCCCAGAACTCTGAGAAATAAATGTTGTTTAAGCCACCCAGTCTGTGGTTTTCTGCTATAGCAGCCCAGATTGACTAAGACAAGATGCATCAGTCATAAATTCATCTAGCTCTGCTTCATATATTTGTGGTCAGGGTATTGATTCAGTTGGTGGTAAGGGCTTTTGATAGGTCACTAATTTACAGTAAAACACAGCTTATTTTGAAGTAATATTTCTAGTTCAATAAATGATATAATGCTTTAAAGGAAGAAAGGAGAGGAGATATTAAGGTAACATTTAAAAAAGAAAGAACCATCTTAGTAGTAAAGAACAAGAGTTCCAACTATATCATGTAGCACTAATTATCTGTTTATAAATGTTACAAGGGTAAGGGACCAAAGAGAAGAGGACAAAGCATTTTCAGCTCATAAGAGGAGAAAGGGATTAAGAATTTTAAATAAAGAGGCAAGAGATGTGTCAACAGTTAAGAAAATGGGAAAGGGATTTTAAAGGTCACAATAGTCTTGGGATATCGATTGATAAACACACACATACATACGTGAGTATGTGTGCAAGAGGAAATGTGGCCCCCCCAAAGTGCTAATTTTCTAGGCAAAAAGTGCTAATATCCATATGACCCCCGTCGCAAAATGAAAATTACCTCCCATATTTAGGTAGGAAGCGTGCTCTCATTGTAGAACACTTGAATACATCAGACCTTTCTATCTCACAGATAGTCAGTACAAACAAGGGCCAAGATTACAGACAAAAGGGCATAAAAGCAGCAAACAACAGAAAATGTACAGAGACAACTGCACATAAAATGGTAGCTATGATGGAAAGGAGCCCAGTATGGAGGGTGGAAGATAGTATGATTCTAAGATTCTTGAAGAGAAAAAACAAAGGAACTACATGAGACTAATAATATTGTACAGTTTTAATGCAGAAGGAATGAATTTAAAATCCTCAAGGCACACCTGGACTAACTACCAGCCCACGACGTGCCCTGCCACCGCAGGGGGTCATGCAACACAGGAAGAAAGGAAGGAGTCCAAGAAGGAAAATGAAGGCACTTGTAGGCTGACTTTGACTTTACAGTTTAGCATTTCAATAGCCACCATTAGCACTACCATTTAACATCCCCTTTTTAGTATGTTTATAAATAAGGAAAATAAGCTGAACTAAATAATACATATTATTCTATAAAGTGTTTTTTTTTCCCCTGTAGTTTAAATATAAGTTTTAAAGTGTTGGACTGAAACTGGAATAGAGAATGCTGAAAAATAATTTCTCTAATAGCTAATAGTGCTTCCTATTAGTTTTGATGATAACTTAGGTAGGCTCTAGATATTTTTAAGGCTTTTGCAGACTTCTTGAAATATTTTCAGTCTAAGATAAAAATAAATTGTATCAAACATCCCTTTCAGGAAGGGGAGGGTTTGCACACAAAGAGTAATAGTTTGGGATTCTCTAAACTCTTGCTCTTACTGCATTGATTATCAAAGATGCTATTGAAAGAGAAGGGACATTAAATGCTTGCAAAAATCAGGCACACTGCAAATAGAAATCTGAATTATGAGTGACAAGAGGTAGGTCATTAACCATCTACAGTGTCACTTTATGACCAAGTTGAAAACCAATCTAAAAATAATCAAAGTACACTGGAGGAGTGACTACCTACATAAGGAATAACAATTGAGATTTCAGATGGGAAGGTAAGGAGGTTACTTGTTGATATTGCATTTGTTTTTGTACTTGAAAAAAATATGTATCTTAAGCATCACCTTTGTGTGATAGGAAAACTTCTGTAATAATAATACATTTATAACAATAGGTTAAAAATATTAGAGCACACAGATAATTATGCCCACAGAATATATAATACTTGGATTCAGCTGCACTAGCCACATGTGGCTTTAAGGCCCTTTGAAATGTGGCTCGTCCAAACTGAGAGGTGCTGCAAATGTAAAATACACACGAGATTTCAAAGACTTAATATGGAAAAAATGTAAAATAGCTCAGTAATATTTTATATTGATTACATGTTAAAATGATAATGTTTTTGATAAACCGAGCTAAATAAACTATACTATTAAAATTAATTTCACCTGTGTAGTAGAGCATTTAACCTTACTTAAAAAAAATGTCTGGTGTTTGCCAGCAACTCCCATTACCTTTAAGCCTTTGGAATGTCCTCTTGATAAGGGTGTCTGTTTACCTAGAAGTCTTGGGCACCAGCAGACCATATAACAGTCTGTGTGTATGAAGGGGCTTTGAGTCAAATGGTATCAGCTCAAACTTGGAAGGAGCTGGAGACTGAGGTTAACCGTGTGGGCAGTCAACCATGTATGTCTATGCGATGGAGCTCCAATAAAGACTCTGGATACCATGTCTTAGGTGAGCGTCCCTGGTTGGCAATACTCCATGCATGTTGCCCACATCGATGCTGGGAAAATTAGCACTGTCCATGACTCTCCTGGGAGAAGACAACCGGAAGCTCCATGGGTGGAACTTCCCTGGACTCTGCCCTTGCAACTCTTTCCTTGGCTGATTTTAACTCATATCCTTTCCCTGTAGTAAACCCTAACCATGAGTATAAAGGATTTCAGTGAGGTCTATGAGCCCTTCTAGCAAATTACCAAAACTGAGAGTGGTCTTATAGATCCTGAAATTGCAGTTGGTGTCAGAGGTGTGGTGGTCTTGAAGACCCTCCTTGCAGTTGGTGTTAGAAGGATGAACTTCTGGACTGCTCCTGAACTTTGTATTCGTACCTCTTTACTTTGTTTAACGTGGCTACTAGAACTTCTAAAGTATACACATCTCACATTTGTGGCTTGCATTGTATTTCTTTTGGACAGGGCTGGGATAGAATTGGCGTCTAGCAGGAAAGGTGGCATAAGACAGCATGAGGTACCATAGCTAAATGTAGGGAGCAATTATTTAAATGGCTGTTAGTTATTTAAGGACACACATTTGCTTGGATTCTAATCATCTGGGTGAAACAGAGTGTTGTAGATGTAGTGAGTTTGATCCATGAAAATGTTCAGAAAAAAACTTCAGTGAGTTGCAAGGAAAGTGGTCAAAGAGGCCGCTGTAACTTTCTGTAAATCCTTCTTTCTGTTTATAAACAAAATACAAACTTATACAAAACAAATAAACAAACCAACCTTTCAAATGAGCCAGAAATTAGGGTTAGTATAAAGGAGTGATTACTTGTCACTGCAGCTAAACTGCCTGGTTATTAACTTCACCTCCACCATTTGCCAGATATGTGAAAGTGGGCAAGTTATCTAATCTTCCTGTGCCTCAATTTAATTCTAAATAATGGTAGAGGTAATACAGTACCTATCTCATGGGATCCTTGTGAGGACCAAATGGTTTACTACAAAACAGGGCTTACAACATTGCTGGCCCATAGTATGCGGGAATAAGTGTACAGGAATTGTTGCTGTCAGGTATAGGAAGACTTGCATAAGTGGTGTCACAATCTACCTGATTATCACCAATTCTTTTCTTTAACTCAGGCCTTACCTCCAGTGAATCATTAAGGACGATTGATTTTGTTGATGAAGGTCTTCCAAATCTGTCTCTTACACTTAGATCTCTCTGCACAGAACTAGTTCATGTCTTTCTCTTTGCTTGCCTGGATCATTTCAAATTTCTTAAATGGTCTTGAAAAGTCCTCCTGTTTCTTCACCTGTCTTCTTTTCACCAGTAGGATGATTACATAACTCTTTTCCATAAAATACTCTGATACATCCCCATAATTTGCACAATAAACACAAAACTACTTAATTTGGCATTCCAGCCTATCTTTGGCCCCATTATTTCCATTCACTTCCTCGCATTTCTTTTTTTTTTTTTAATTTAATTTAATTTTATTTTTTTTCCTCGCATTTCTATGGGTTGACTCACATTCTTTTAAAAACAGCAAGTATTTCTTTTCTTACTAACCCCTCATCTGGGAATATTACTTTCTTTTTTTTTTTGCCCCAAATCCTCCATTTGTCTTCCACTTTGGCCTTCCGTGTCATCAAAATCTGGCCAGAGTTCTCTTTCTTGGCTTGTTGTTCCCTTAGCATTTTGTTTACATTGCTATTCTAGCACTTTCACATTGGATTATTTGTCTGCTCCGGATAGATCCCTTTTGTCCTTCCAGGTCCACTTTTCATCCCTCTATAGTCTGCTGTGTGGCTCCAGAATGTTGACCCATATGGAATAAACAGTGGGTTCCCTTGCTGTTTTGCTTTTGGCTGGGTTTAACTAGGTGATAATCACTGGCAACAAACAAACAAATAAAGTAAAATAATAAAAAGTATAAGATTGGAGTGTTTATTTTTCCTTTGCTTCCTTCCTGCTGAATTGCTCTGGGTTGATGCCTCTCTACCAAAGGTCATAACCCCTGTCAAATAGCCCTCTCCAGATAGCTCTGTCTCTGAGGTTCCAGTAACTGCTCCTTCCCCTTGCCCTTCAGACTTAGACATGGCAATGACCTTCTGTTCTTAATGGTCCAAGTGCTTCCTCTGTTACATTTCTTAAACTCTATGCACACCAACTCTTATAAGTTACACAAGAATGTGTACCATCAGTTTTGTGCTTAGACCCCACGTGACACAGTGCTTACAATGCTCTTTGAGAAAGGAGATTAAATGAGAGAAATTCTAGGTTGAAAGTATTGAATAGGAAATAATTCAGAATATAAATTATGAATTTTATTACTTTTCCTTTTACTGATAAAAGAAATAATTTACATTTTGTTCTTATTCATTTCCTTTTCTTTAAGGCATTTAAAGCATATTTGATATGTTACCTCATTAATCCTGACCAAGAGCTATCAGGCATCAGAACAGAGTATTAGCTTGAGACAGGACGTAAAACCTAAGTAAGAGATGTGAGGCAGGAAGCAGAAACCAGCAGCTTAGTTTAAAGGGGATCAAGGTCTGTATTAAGATACAGGATTTTAAGTACCAATGTAAGAAAAATGACAAATCATCTAAAAAACAGTTAGAACCAGAGAATAGACACAAGAAGAATGCTGACCAACCCTGAGATTATGCATTGTTTTCAAGGATATCTGGGTGTTTGTCACACAGAAGGCATTGCATAAATATTTATTGAAAGAATTGGAAATGAAATAATAAAAGAACGCCAGATGAGGAAGCACTTACTGCTCTTCTATTAAGAATCTTTTCCAGCTGTCAGATCTTACTGTGTGCCACTGAAGGTACAGGAAGGGACAAACTCACATTTATTGATTGTTTAGTGTATCTTAGACATAATCCTGGGTACATTTAATCCTTAATAAAATTCAAATAGCAAATATTAAAATTTCAATTTTTATATGATGATATTGAGGCTCCAAAAGAATGAGTAAGTAGCCCAAAGTGAATAATCTAGAAGCTGGACTTATTTTTCCAAATGCCAGGCAAATCTTAAAATGGTGGCAAGTCCATGGCTAATAAGGAAATATTTTCATTCTTATCCCCAGACTAGTATACACATTTCCAGACATGACTTATTTCAGATAAGCAGGAAATGGAGTGAAATAAAAAAATGGCTACAGTATATCCTATTATTTTGCTCCTGAATGCTGGTTCCTTTAGGGGTCAAAGGGCAACATAATATATTTTACTTGGAATTTAGTCTAGAAATCTAAACAAACTCTAGTTTGCTTCCAAACCTGCTGGAAGACTGCTTGGATCATTTCTTGTGTTCTTTGGGTGATATCATTCCTTTTATTCACATTTTGTTCAAGGAAGACTAGTTCTACCTCTCTGCCAAGGCTAAACCCTTCATCACGTCTCTTGATTCCATCTTTCTTTAGGCTCTGTTCCACTAAGCAGCTTCTCTTTAACATTCTCACTTTTTCCCACAAGCTGCTTTCTTGTAGCCAACAGGCATCCTTATTTTCCATGTCCCCAAAGAGCTTTATTTTAATCCTGATAATATAATCTCAATTATTTTCATCATAGCCACGTTTTGTGAATGATTTCTGCCTATAGTCTTTCTCTTGACCAACTTATTATCCTTTTCTAATCAGCTTTTAATCTTAACACCAGAGTAACACAAAACCTGGATTCAAATCCAAATCCAAACTCTAATAGCTATTAGCTGTGTGTCTTGGGTGACTAACTAACTATGCATGAATCTCTATTTCTTATTTTGTAAAACAGGAATAATATTACCAACATTCCCTATAGAATTGCTTTTACTAAGTTATACATTAATGTTTCATCCTTAGCTCTTAGTGAGGATAAGTAAATTTGCTACTAACCTTAATCTGCTATTACATTTATATCAGGTATGTTATTTGTGAAATTGACCATTATTATATACTCAAGCTGCCTTACAAATAAATAGAAAAGTTTAACAAATCAATATGTTTTCCCAAGGGTTTTTTCTTTTTTTTTCGTCATATAACTGATCACTTTTGCTCCCTCTAGGAAGCTCTTATTCCTTATGAGCCAAATTTGGGTCAACTTTACTAACTTAGGATACTATGAAATAGGTTAATTATGTTCTAATTTTCTTGTTGGTCTCAATAGTGTATGCTATATTTCCCCTACCCTGATTTCTTCTATTCATATTTTTCTACAAGCCACTTGGTGAAACATGTCAGGGTAAGGATTTGTAGATGAAAAATTGAATAGGTAGGTGCGTAGATAGGTAGATCAGTAAGACAAGTATTGTTACTAACTAGTCCTGGTTTTGTTTATACTATCATTTAGACTTGAAATACTATCTTCTGTTATCCAAACCTATGAAAATTATGTCTATTTTGCACAGCCAATCTATTCTACCCTCTACCTACTCTTTTCAACATTTTCTAATCCTTGGACTAGAAGTGCTCTCTTTCTGCTGTGCTGACCCTCACATCATTTTGTGTGTTCTTCTGTGGCAACATTAATCTTACTCCTCTGTGTAATTCAATCTCTGGTTATTCTGGGTCTTTTCTAATTCTCCTGTCCCATGTTGTAAGTTTTTAATGACAAGGGTACATGTTCTAGTCATTTTTATAACCCACAGTGCACTTAGCAGAGCATGTAATTGATACTCAACAAATACACATTGAATTTTATTAAAATGAATTTGATGTGAACTTAGACTTTAAAGCTACCTCAAAATTTATTCAAACTACGTGTATAACCCAAACATAAATACCATCTATTTTTGGATATTTGGACCCAAAAATAATGTTTTCCTTTTATTAATTTCCCCAAGATTAGGCAGAAAAATTTTAAATTCTGGTTTCATAGGTGGCCATGTACCAAGCCATATTATATTTACTGCCTTTCTGATCTTTGAATAAATAAATAACATGATTAGTATGGAATAAAGTGAGAGTAACATGGGTGATAGAAAAAATGAGCATAGTAAGCATAGTGAGAAAAGTGAGCATAGCCAGACAAAGAGCCAGTACTTTTGTAGGGAGCAGAGTAAACTTTGGAACACAGAGACTGAAATTTAGGCTGTGGAGCTGTATCCATTGTACAATGATCGGAGTAGAGAAAATTGTTGAAAAACTGGGTAAGAAGTAAATTTTTAACTGTTCACAGATGTATTTGTGTTTACTAGGTCAGCATCTAAAAGATGAAAAGAGATGATTCACTGAGGGAGAATGAAGACTTGCAGATGTTGTAAAGGATGTTAAAAGAAAGAGGTGGTGGGGTGGGGTTCTGGATTAATTAGAGCAAAGGCAAATTGCCTGAAGCAATTTATTAGAGCAGAATAAATGACCAAAGTGAAAAAAATGGAGATTCTTATTAAAAGTGAAGGAAACGCCTGGCTGACCTTTCATGCTTCTAAATATTGGCTTCAGATTTCAGACAACCATACTACTGAGTTGGCTGCTTGGGCGTGTGTGTATGCCTCTTCATGTTTGTGGGTCCCCATACATCACAATTAGGTATGCAAAGTCTATAAAATGTGTGCTACAGTGAAATGCTAGGGCTCTATTTACAGAGCTTTCTCTATATAAATAACATAAAGGGTATAATGATGCGTGGTTTTTTAGAGCTTTGTGGCAGATTTTGCTTTGCAGAAATGGCCATGATATTTCTGGTCCCACATGCTCTTCCAGAATGTTTTCACTCTCCCTTCAAGCAGTAGAGTCCATATTTTCTCCCCTTAAAACTGGAAAGGCCTTTGTGGCTGCCTTGCTTAATAAAATATGATACAAGTGAGACTTTGTGACTTCTTAGGTTAGGTTATAAAACATGATACAGCTTCTGCTTGGCACCCTCTTCTTGGGTTGTGCAACTTTGGAGCCCTGAGCCACCATGATGGAGAGACTATATGCACAGAACACATAGAAAGAAACAGAGAGAGAGAGAAAGAGAGAGAACAAAAAGCCCCACCTATTCCAGTCCTTGGATGGTTGAGCCTTCAGAGCTCAGGCACTGGGTGATTCCAGTCCCAGCCACTTGTCTGACTGCAACCTGTAGAGGCCTGAGCAAGAACCACCCAGCTGAGTCCAGAATCATAAAGATAGGGATAAAGTGATTACTGTTTACGCCACTAAGTTTTGGGGTGGTTTTGTGCAGCAATAGATCATCAGAAAGGTTCCCCAAATATATCAGGATGTGTATATCTGACCATCTAGGAAAGTGAACAGGAAAGATACTTGCTCTGGGTCACTTAGTAAATCTCTGTCATTGGTAGGGCTGGGATTAAAATTCAATTTCTGGCTCCTGTTCAGACTTCTGGTCCACTTCAGTTATGAGAGAGGGGAAACACAATACACCCTAACATTCACTGGCATGAAAAGTTATAACACTTAATGTACTTAGCTAGATTTTTAGAAAGCTCTTTACTGAATAACATAGTGTACTATAATAGGTGTTCATTAGTTCAGTTTACACCTTATATTAGAATGTTCTCCCAGATTGAAGCATTATGCTTTAATTGTATTTTTAAAGTCAAATTTGACTGATGTGCTCCTTAAAGTAGAGTCTGGAGATATACAAATATCAATATTTTCCTGTTTAGCAGTACACATAAAAATGAAACAGTACCACAAATATCTGTGAGTAGTCTCACTGCTAATTAGTCATGCTGTAGACAAATAACTCACCATCATCATTTTAATCATCCTGTATGCAGAACACTGAATTGGAAATGAAACAACTGGAGAATAGTCCCTGTTTGCAAAGAGTTTGTTATCTAGGTAGAGATGCTAAACAGACACACATGAAGGATAATTCAGAATACAGTCAAGCCAAATATTAACAAACTGTCTTTTGTACTAGCTATATTTAAGTGCTGAGGGAACCAAGAGTAAAGTGGTAGACAGAACTTTTTTTCTGAAAAATTATAAAGATTTAGCACACTTAAATATGCATGTTTAAAACTCAAGTTATGAATTACACATTTCTAAATATTTAAGCATTGAGTGACATGGTGCTACATTCATTGTCCTTGTTCCTGAAAACTATTAAATTGAACCATATTAAATTGCCGATTTTTGATAGTTTTTACAAAATTGGCTATTTCATGTGGTTCACCCTCATCTATCAGTTTGGTGAAGATACTGTCCCAGGCTCAGGCACCTAGCCCCTGCCAAGGACTTTAGTCATTTGACATATCTTCCAGTCATCCTTTTAAAAAAGCCCAATGAGAAGAGAAGGAATTTTCTAGAAAATATATACTGTATTGTAGTGTATCAAACTATCAGCAATCCCATCCACACTGCATTCATAAGTTTTAATAGTAGATTACCTGGGGGCATTTATTTTAAAATGTTAATTGCTTCTTGTTAGATTTAAGATAGTTATCAAGCATTTTACTAACTGGGAACCTTAGAATGAAGGATTAAGTTCACAAATGCAACTCAGCCTTGTGTCCCCACTGGAGAAAAGCATCACAGGAGAGGTAAAGAATTTACAATAACACTATTTTGCTTCAGTAGTAACTTTCTTTGAGGAGCATCAAGTGCCTTACAGTCATTATTTAAATAATCCTCTTGACAAACCTAGGAGGTAGGACAAAAACTTTAAAGGTGTAGGAAATACTTGAATTCCTGTTATGATTAGTTTTTTTAGTAATGGAGTCAAACTCATCAGTTAATAGCTAGTCATTGGTTAAAATAATAAGGAAAGTTTGTAATTTGGGGGCATTTCGAAGGGAAAATCTGACATCAGAAGTTAACATTACCCTGTCATATGTTTCAGAATCTTCTTCTAATCAGTGAAACTTTTTTTTAATTGCAGCACAGAATTGATAAAACTTATATTACGTATATAATATATATGCATAACCAGTTTTAGGCTCCTGGTTTATGTTATCTGAAGAGGCTCAGATTCCATCCTGATCAGGATATTATCCCCACTGCCCAGCCTAAAATTTTTATCCAGAATGTCCTAAGGCTATGTTGCGGTTTCCCTCCAAGGTTTGAGGAGCTAATCAGTGTTTCAAGGAGGCAGCCGACTGGGCAAGATGAAATACGAAGCCATCTGTTGCTAAACTACTCCCAACACATACATTCCCACACACATACTATATATTAAATTACACAGCCACATCCAAAAACATGACCTTTACATGATGTAAGTTAATATGAAAATGGCTGACAAATTATTTTATTCATAAATATCTATTGAGCACTTTTTATTTAACAGGCATTATATTAAGTGCTTAGATATACTGAATCATGATCTATACAAAATTTCATTAATATCTTTGGGTATTAATTTAATAGAGTTTTACCAACTGTCACCCTAACCTTTAGTGGTGCTCCTATAATTTATAATATAGACCAAGAACTCATATGAATTTACAGTAAGGTATCTAAATTGCTGGAATATGCTATATAACAAATGCATCAAACACTGATATCCTGAGTTTCCTAAATACTTCATTTGCAAAGTTTTTTTGTTTCACAGCATCATTGAAATTCTCAAAACTGATAGGTGAGGTTTTTGGGGTGAGCTAGTTTTTATACTCTGCTTTCTAAGTTTCCCCAGCAACCGCTGAATTTGAAGATGGTCCTTCTCATCTTATATTGTTTTGTACCTACCCATGTTGACCCTGTTCTGGCAGCAATGCTTATACTTCTTACCTTGCAAGAAGCCATCGGCCCTTGGGTTGGCCTGCTTTTCACAATATTGATGTGTGTAGCAAAACTTGCCCATATTTTTCCTTTATGGGAGTGTGATGGGTGTGAAAGGGAAACCAAAATTCTTCCACTGATAGAGTATATATTATTTTCTTTCTTCTTTTTTAGAGATTTTCCTCTTTTTTTTGGCTTTTGCTTCATGGTCCCCATTCCAAGTGTTAATGACTCTACTCAAGTGTTGAATTACAGACTCATCTCGTTACAGATCCTGTAATAAAATCTTTAAAAAGACATGTTATCTTACCTAATCCTCAAAACAAGCAAGTATATTAGTTGCAAATGCTCTAGAGCTGTGCTGAACATTAGAGTAACCACTAGCCACGTGTGGCTATTGTGCAGATGAAATATGGACAGTTCAAAATGAGATGTGCTATAAGTGTAAAATACATGCCATAGTTTGAAGACCTAGGATGGAAAAAAATATAAATTATGTCATTAATACATTTTTGTATTGATTACATATGGAAATGATAATATTTTGGATACATTGGGCTAACTAAATGATATTATTAGAATAAGTTCACCTATTTCATTTTTCACTTTTTTAATGTGGTTATTAGAACATTTAAAATTAGAAATGTGGTTCACATATTTTTATAGGACATCACTGCTCTAAAAACTGCCAGGCTCTTTCTCTACAGGAAAGAATCTCAGGCTTTTTGCTTAGAATTACAAATACTTGAAGATTTTTTTCTGGGTGGGTGTGTGTGTGTAAAACTTTCAACTGCCTTGAACAAGATAAACAGATACCAGGTGGGTTCCTGAAAATTAGAAGTGCAGTTGGCCTTGTTCACAAACAAGCTAAAAGGGATAATTAGACCACAGTAAAAAGACTGAATAAAGTTAAAAAACGAAAGAAAAGAACAGGACCTAGGTAAATTAAATCAGTGGAATTATATCAATGTCTAGGATGATAAAGTGCAACAAGAGAGGAACAACCATGGCTACAGACAGGGAAGGACATGCTGGGGGTAGTGTGGGGAAGTTCATGATGGAGGGGCTGTGCTACTGCATGTTACCCTAGGGGTGAGACGATTGGAAGAAAGGTAGGTAGAGCTACTGTAACCAGTTATCTGCTTTGGAATCCCAGATCTTTCTAGTTAGGGTGTGGCTCTGCTCTCAGTCCTCAGAACAGCGGTGTGAAACAGACAGTAAATACAATGAACTCCATCAAACTGGAATGGCCATGTTACTGGATGCATGATCGCAGAAGATGGTCAAGGCCATCTTGACCAGAGAAGTCTCTTGACCAGAGAAGTCTCTGGTCTTTATTATTTCTGCTATACCCATGAGGACACTAAGGTTTAGAGCAGTTAAGTCACTTGCTCAAATCACAAAGCCAGGAAGAGACAAAGGTAGATTTTTTTAAGCCAGTTCTACCTGACTTTAAATCTCACTGTTACCTTCTGTGCTCGTCCTCCCCTGTCAAAGAGGATATAGTTCCTGCCTTTAAGTAACTCTTAGACTAGTGAAGAAATATTTAATTTGTTATTTTAAATTACAAATTATTTATTACAAATTGGACTTTATCCTTTTTGGTTAGTTTGCTGTACCTTTAGAGACACAGTTTTGACTGTATTATTTAAAACTTCTGGGAATGTGAAGTGACCTAGTGTAGTTTGTAGGCAGAGAAGTTTGATGTCTTGTCTTTGCACAGCAACAGAAGAGCTTAAGGACCCACCTTTGTGATCACATTGGCCTAGGGAACGTTAATGGTGTCTGTGGCTTAGAACAAGATGGTTCTAATTATAGTATTTGGTGTTAATTCTTCAGTTCACCAAAATGATTGCTCCAATAGTGCCTATCTCTTTCTTGCTTTCCCTTCTCCTTTAGATCTGATTTTGTTTTAATCAGATTCTGTTCTCACTTTTCCTGATTTTAGTTGTGAAGGACTGAGTCTTATTCATCTCTGCAATATCATTGCTTAGCCCAGTGTCTAGCAGTTAGTTGATGCTTTGTCATCCATTTGTGATGTGAACACATTTCTATGCAGTAAAGATTCAAGAAATAGAAACTGACTATCTTTTAAGGGCTAGGCACGATGCTGGGGATAGAATAGTGCATATGGTTGTATGCCATACTTACAATCTGATGGGAAACAATGACATACTAGTGTGACAAACCCTGCCCTTGTATAAGCATAGGGTGCTGTGGGAACACCTGGACTGGTAAAAATCTGAAAGATTTCCAGAGGAAGTACTATTTAAGCTGAAACATCAGGGAAGCAGTAAACAAGGAGAAAGGATTAGGGGACTGGTGGAAAAGGAAAGGCATTCCTAGCTGAGAGAACAACAGGTAAAGACATTCTGGACCTGCAATTTTAGTTTGGAGTTTGGAGGGTATAGTGGGGGGAGGAGGTGACAGTAAGAGGAGTATGGGGATGGAAGGGATTAAGGAAAAATATTCAATCATTGTTGAAAGAATTATTTTAAAAAGCAATACATCACACAGAGAAATTCACTAAGAATTTCTAAGATGATTCATTTAGAGTACACGTTTTAGACCATTTTGTCTCATGAGCATACTTTATGTAATTAAAAAGAATAAAACGGATTTCAACCTGATAACATTGGAGACCTTATATTCATGTACACTTATGCATATGTATTATACATCCACTTCATTATGATTCTATGGTCTCTAACATACTTATCATTAGGGACACTTACCTCATGATAAATGGGCTTCATTAGTAGTGGTTCAAGGCTTTATTATTTATTCATCTATAGAGATTATAAATCTTCTATTAATTCATTTTTCAGAAACTATTACTTTTCATTTCAGATGTTTTCTGATGGTAGCTTTTAAGTGAAGAAGGCTAAAATCAATTCTGCTTCTTAATCAGTTTATAAATTTGGGGGGAGGCAATAGGCTTGAATACGAGGATTGCATGAAGATGCATAATGCACTCCAGGTTTTAAGTCTTAGAACTTCGGTAAATATATTGTATTCTTTCATTAGTGCATTTTCAGTCTCAGGTAATCTAACTTCAAAACTGATATAACATTTTCTGGGGATGTGGCTTATAAGGATCAATGAATTAAATATAGTTTTTAATACTCCAAATAACAATTTATTAATTATTTATAAAAATTAGAGGTTACAACTGTTATCTCAAATCCAGTACTTTGTGTGTGTGTGTGTGTGTGTGTGTGTATGTGTGTGTGTGGTTGATTCAGAGTGAAGGAATCTTAAGTAGGCATTTAGAATTTTTAAAAAGATGTGAAAATCTGTACATTATTTTGTTAATGGATAAGGTTCATCTATAATACTATGATAATTTTTGAAGCAAACTACTTGTATAGCAGTGTAGTCTTTTCACCTTTGTACTTTATAAATCAATGATTCTTTATGTTTCTGAACACAAAAGGATGTCCCAGGATGAATAGCCACAAGAAGGGAGTTCCTCATTTGCATCTCTATCCTCACTATCACAAATAATGCTGATCTTACAGCCTGTACCTGTGCTGTGTACAAATGGAAATTAAAGTGAACTTAAATTCATATAATTTTCATTTATGCCCTGACTCTTACGGTTAGATTACTAATAAAACATAAACCATTTCTCTTGCCCTGAAAGCTGAAAGGGAAATGAAGAGATTAATCAGAGGATAGAGCAGGATCGGAAACTAGGAGCAAATAGAGTTAAGTTCCCTCCCTGGCTTTGTCCCTTCCTCCAAAAATATCTATTAAGCATCTACTATGAATCAAATACTGAAGGGATGAAAGGAGAGAACCGTCACGTTACCACAATCTTTTATTAGTTTTGTGAACTGAAAAACAGATTTCAGTTTTAAAAATTTTCAACTATTTGTAGCACATGCAGTTAAATATGCAATCAGGACATCTGAATGTAATTGCGGTTCCGGCATTTCGCCCTTCACTTCAAAAACTATGCTAAAACCACTACAAGAGATTCACCCCCCCATGTAGTTTGTTTGGCAATCAAAGTCCTCACGCCAACATTTGTAGTAATTTCAGATTGGCACCCTAGCATTTCTGTTATAACCCAACCCGCTACCCCACTTCCCACCTTAATGCAAGATTAAAAAAAAAAAAAAGATAGTTTTACTGGGCGAACAAGGGCAAGGGAGGAAGGAAGGGACGGACGGACGGACGGAAGGGGGGAATGAAATGGATGAGGGAGAGATGCTGTCCTTTTTCCCGTTTGTTTTCGGTTCCCTGCCCTCTTCTTCCCATCTCCACGCTCGCTGTCAAGTAGCATCACCTCCAGGCTCGGCCCTCGGTCCTTCCCCCTAGCGTCGGAGCCCCGCAGCCGGAGGCTGGCACCTATCTCTTTAAATGACAGCTGTGGCTCGGGTCCCAGTCCCGGGCTTGACGTCAGCGCCGCCTCCCCGGCTACGAGGAGTAGTTTGCGCCACAGTCCGCGCTCGGGGCTCGCGGCGCGCTCGCAAGCTGCTGGGGCGGCGAGTTTTCTTTGCTCCCGCCCCTCCTCCCGCCCTCCCCGCGGAGAGCCGAGCGGCAGCTTAAGAGCCTCTCGCAAGTCTCTCACACTTCCCCGCCGTCGCCCCCAAAGGAGCAG
Organism: Monodon monoceros; assembly: GCF_005190385.1. Classification (NCBI taxonomy): domain Eukaryota; kingdom Metazoa; phylum Chordata; class Mammalia; order Artiodactyla; family Monodontidae; genus Monodon; species Monodon monoceros. The sequence continues at coordinate 69,366,704 of NW_021703777.1, forward strand.
CCGCTCCTCCTCGCGCCGCCGCCGCGGCGTCCGCAGAGCTCCTCTCCTGCACATCGCTCCCCCGATGGAGCCCGGGCGCCGCCGCCGCCGCCGCTGCCCCAAGCCCTGAACCGGGCCTCCTCGGCCGGAGAAACGTGCCGCCCGGCCCGAGGGCGCATCAGGGGCACGCCACTGGGGGTGCAAGGCGCGGGTTTCGGAAAGGAGAAAGTGCTGCTCTCCAGGGTCACTTGGCCAGCGGCGGGGGGGGACCATGGCTTTGAAGGACACGGGCAGCGGCGGCGGCACCATCCTGCCCATTAGCGAGATGGTCTCCTCTTCTAGCTCGCCCGGCGCGTCGGCAGCCGCCGCCCCGGGGCCCTGCGCGCCCTCGCCCTTCCCCGAGGTGGTAGAGCTGAACGTAGGGGGCCAGGTCTATGTGACCAAGCACTCGACGCTGCTCAGCGTCCCGGATAGCACTCTGGCCAGTATGTTCTCGCCCTCTAGCCCCCGGGGCGGCGCCCGACGCCGGGGCGAGCTGCCCAGGGACAGCCGGGCGCGCTTCTTCATCGACCGGGACGGCTTCCTCTTCAGGTACGTGCTGGATTATCTGCGGGACAAGCAGCTCGCGCTGCCGGAGCACTTCCCCGAGAAGGAGCGGCTCCTGCGCGAGGCCGAGTACTTCCAGCTCACTGACCTGGTCAAGCTGCTGTCGCCCAAGGTCATCAAGCAGAACTCACTCAACGACGAGGGCTGCCAGAGCGACCTGGAGGACAACGTCTCGCAGGGCAGCAGCGAGGCGCTGCTGCGCGGGGCGGCGGCCGCAGCGCCCTCGGGTCCCGGAGCGCACGGGGGTGGCGGCGCACCGGACAAGCGCTCCGGCTTCCTCACGCTCGGCTACCGAGGCTCCTACACCACGGTGCGTGACAACCAGGCGGACGCCAAGTTCCGGCGCGTGGCGCGCATCATGGTGTGCGGACGCATCGCGCTGGCCAAGGAGGTGTTCGGAGACACGCTCAACGAGAGCCGCGACCCTGACCGGCCGCCCGAGAAGTACACGTCCCGCTTCTACCTCAAGTTCACCTACTTGGAGCAGGCGTTCGATCGCCTGTCTGAGGCCGGCTTCCACATGGTGGCGTGTAACTCCTCGGGCACCGCCGCCTTCGTCAACCAGTACCGCGAAGACAAGATCTGGAGCAGCTACACGGAGTACATCTTCTTCCGTAAGTTCGTGGTCTCCGAATTTCCCAGTTCTCCCGCCCCCTCGCCGACCCGCGGCGGGTTCCAGCGCGTCTGGTGTCGTTGTGTGCCTCCCCTATCGCGGCAGACACGATTTACGGTTTCGTGCCTTGTGATCTCCCTTTTGGCTCCTCTCTTCAGCAACTCAGGAGCACGCAATTCCCAAGCAGTCCTCTTTCTTAACTTTATGATCTTGCCCTCTCGCCCCGCCCAGCTCTTGGAGCCTCTGGACACCCTTCTACTACCGAGGGCTGGGAAAAGACAGGGGCACAAGGCTGGGCGCGTAGGTCCCCTTCCTTCCCTCTGTCTCCGTGGGACTCACGGGGGTCAACTTATGTGGGTCCCAGTGGTGTCTCTCCAGAGGGCGGGTTGGCATCAAGGTACCGCGGCGCACGCCGGGTTTACCTCCGGTTGGTGCGGGTCGGCGCTGGAGCATTCAATTATGGGTGGTTGCGGAAAGGGGCAACAAGAGAAGTGGCGATTGTGCCTTCAAAGCCCCTCAAGGGCCCAGGGGGAAAGAGGTTTCCATTGACCCATAGAAACCTCAGATTTCTCTCGCGCCAGTTGTCTTCTGTAACTGTTAGGGGTTTTGAACAGAGAAGGGTGGAGGGAACGGGCTTTGGTGGTCTGAGTGCTGTCAGAGTTGGACATGAGGAAGGGAAGTGGTGTGTATGCGCCTGTGTGTGTGTGCGCGCGCGCGTGTGTGATGGTGTTTCCTTTCTGGGCGCCTCCAGTGCGAATGAGGGATTGAATCCACTTTCCCAGGGGGAATAAACGCAGTGATTTTCTGAACTCAGAGAACGAGGGAGTGGATTGGAAAGCATCTGGCGCAATGCCTTTTGTAGTGCACTTTGGCGGGGGCGGTGGGGGGACCGGGTTCTGTGGGTCAAGTTCAAGAACTCCACCGACTAGCACTGAGGCTTGGGGGATGGGGAACTGGGGCGGGGACAATTCGCAGTGACGTTTATAAAGTGAGGAGGGCCGCAACTAGAGAGCTATGTGGACAAATGGAAAGCCATCTGGGATGGGAGCAGGAACATCATTTGGCAAATGTTTTTTCTTTCTCAAGACACAAGAAGATTGAAAACTTGCCTGTAGTGTTAGGGAGAGTAGCACTGACAGCCTATGTATAAGCCCAGCTTTAATTGCATTTATTTTTTAAGTAATTCACTAACTGTTTGGGATCCAGGCAATTTTTTGCACTTTATTTTGACTAGGGAAGTGGAAAGGACCTCTCTTTGCACAGGCGTGAGATTGATTGGACGTTGCTCATTGTTTGTGTATTCTAGTAACCTTGGAGGTAAGGGTGACAAAACACAGCACACTTAGTGTTAGATTGTCTTTTTTAATAGTGCTGGTTTTCCTAAGAAAACCATTTCAACAGAGAAGCAAAGAAAGTGTCCATTGAAGTGGTAGATAAAAATCTAATTTTCTTAGAGAAAGACAAATATTATATCACTTGTATGTGGAATCTAAAAAATAATACAAATGAATCTATATACAAAACAGAAACAGACTCACAGACATAGAAAAAAAAGGTTATGGTTACCAAAGGGGAAAGGGGGGAGGAATAAATTAGGAGTTTGGGATTAACAGATACAAATAACTATACATAAAGTAGATAAGCAACAAGGATTTACTGTACAGCACAGGCAACTATATTCAATATCTTGTAATAACCTGTAATGGAAAATAATCTGAAAAAATATATATATATATAACTGAATCACTTTTCTGTGCACCTGAAACTAACACAATAATGTAAATCAATTATATTTCAATAAAAAATCTAATAAGATTTTTTATTCTTAATTATATGAAAGTATTATTTGTTACACAGTAAAAAGATCACAATAGTCAGAAAAGCCACCCAAAGGAAGGGACCTTTATTGACACTTCAGACCTTAAACATTTATGTCATTTATATAATAGATATATTTCCAAGCATTTCAGAAGATGAGAGGAAATGAACTTTTGACTTCTTTTAGTGATTTTTAGTGGTTAGTGATTTTTGTTAGAGAAGGTGTAAGCATAAGTGTTCTGCAGTTAAGGTTCTTGAATTTTGGATTCTTTCGCAGTTTTGGTCTCTTTTTCCCCTAGAAACTTGCGGACTTGAAAATGCCCGTTACTTTGATTATGAAGAAATAATACAGGTTGTCTTTAAATTATGAAAAATGCTCATAAAATAGTGTACTGAAGTTGGAAACTCAGCCAATTTAAGTCATAAGATGATTTGAGAGATGCTTAGAATTCAGGATATTTCACTTCTGGAGCTAGAGGAAGTGAAAGAAAATAAAATATTTATATTATGAATAATGACTTGCAGAGTATTCACATAACAAATGAGTTCAGAGATTCATTGATAAAAGTCCCAGAAATCTAAGGAAACAACTCAAAGCCTTTTTCATTGATTATCCTGCGGGGGAAAATACACAATTCCAGATTAAATATGGTTCTTTTGAAGTGGTATTCCAGTTGACCAACCAAATGTGGTTGCCGCTTTTTATTTGTCATATAAAATTTATCTCGAACACTGTTATATATACACTTATTTTATGTTTTGTATAGCTTGCAGCACATTTTCACAAATTATTTTGTATGGGGTTCCATTTAAATTGGTGAATGAAAATTCACTGTATTTCCATCCTATTTAGTGAAGGTAATAATGTTAACTATTCAGTGTAGTTATCTTGTTTAGCAATCTCTATTTTTAAAAGACTACCAGTGTTATTCATAAAAACAAAATCATTAGATGAACTTGTTTGTCCACCATTTCAGATGCAGAGGGCCTTATTATATTTTATTTCTCCTTTGACACAGTTCTTTCAAAACATTTTTTTTAATGTATAACATGTATCAGTCATTTTAACACCTTTTAAAGGTGAACTTAGTAGTTTGAAGCTGCTCTAAGAAGTGTAGAATTGGTTTATACACTTGAACATCAATTTCAGCTCTTCACTCCCCCCGCCCTTGCACCCAACTTCACCCCTGAGTTTCTGTAGAGATGGGAGGAGAGTGGCAAATGGTTCAGTAATCCCAGACACTGCTATTTGCCAAATGTGTGATCTTGACTAAATTATTTTAGTTTCCTCACCTGTGCAATGGAGATTATTATAGTACGAATTTTATTGAATTTGAGAACACATGTAAAGTGCTTGGACCAGTGCTTGACCTATAATAAAAGCTTAAAAAATGTTAGCTGTTACAATTATAGTAAAGACTTTTTCTTGTCAGTATTAAATTTAAATTTTGTTTTTAGTAAGTATAGTTGATTTACTTGTAAAGTTAATTAGAAAATTATTTTGCAATTAAATGAAAGCATAATAAACTTTCAGAAGTTTGAAACTACCAATTTAATAACCAGATTCTTCCCTGGAACTTGGATTTTTCAGGCCAAGTTCGAGCCACCTAGGTTTGCCAATCACACTCCAATTAGTTCTTCTGGATCAACTCCAACAGAACCTTTTTCGGATTCAGGGCCAAGAAGTGTTTTAATACCCTCCATTAGGAGTTGAAACTTTGGTAGTATTTTCTCACAGACACTGAGCTAGATTCATATCTCCTTAAGTACTTGGATCCACATCATTGGGTTCTAATACTCAAGGTTATATACAGGCTATTAAAGATTTAATATCAGCTTCATTTGGCTACATGGACACTTTGATCTATTATCAGTCATAACTCATAGTTTTATCAAGATTTTAGACTCTGCAACATATATTAGTACTATTAAATTCCATATTACTCTACTAGTACTAAAGATGGATTGTCCTTTCTTGAAGGAAAACAGTGATTTATTGTGTTTTCTGTTTTTTGGGGGGTGTCTGTTAAGTGTAATTGTGGCTCTTTTTAGCAATATCTCAGAGACGAAAAAAGGCATTTTGTGTTGGCATTGTATTACATAGACAGTAGCTATCTGCTTGGAATGTGATATGTAGACTACCCATAATTAAAACGAGCATTATATATATCCTTTATTTCTCATAAACTGTGTTTACAGAAAGGTAGTACTGATTCACTGGTCTTCTCTTATAGTGCCTTGAGTTTTGCATTCTGTGTTGGTTGAATAATACGTGGTGTGAAAGGTTACATTTCTCTAGGTGCATTTGATATTCCTTAAATTTTGTACAGCCTTTTTTGTTGTGATGTATGAGAATGCCCGATATAGGACCTAATGCTATTACTGAACTGGACTGTGAATTCTAATCTGTCTTAATGGATTTTTATATACACTCTTTCAAATACATTCTGATTTATTTCACTGTGTTTGGTTGAAGAAAGCTAGCTGAGTTGAAAATATTCAAACAGCTATTCAATCCTATGTTAGCAGGCCTGTTGCATTAAAAGCTTTCTAAGAAACGTCTTTAAAAAGTCATTCTATTTAGATACATACCTTTAAAATTATATATTATTTTCTAGTCCAAAAATACTTCTACTTTTATCCACAAACACTGTTTTATGGAAAATAACTTTGTTCCTTCTTATTTTTTTTTTAAAGTTGGTTCTTTTCTTCTTGGAGACTTACTAGTCATTTTTATAATTATCATGGAAAAATTTCTTCTGCAACCACATGGCTGAATGACTTTTGAATCGACGGGGAACAGATAACTTTGTAAAACACCAAGATTCTTATTTCATGCAAATACAATATTTGCAGTGATAAAGCAGACAGAAAATGACAAAAACCTTGGAGTGCAAAATGTTTGGAAGCCATGCCATGGCATTGGTTACTGTTTAAGGACATTAAACTTTTATGTCTGGCATAGTACTGTCTCTAAATTTGATCTTTTAAAATTGTGTTACGGCTTTAGTTTTCTCTGCCACCCTTCCTACAGCCTTGTGTGGGTCAATCTTTAAGCATATAATAAAGCAAAAAGACAATGGCACTCCAAGCCTCATTTGGCAAGTTCTTTCTCTTTTGTAGCTTAGAGTAGAAGAACTCACAATGAGTGTATTTGTGTGCCTTAGTTAAAAAGAAAAAAAAATCTCTTTGGAAAAAGAGAAATAATATGTATGAAATTAGCAACAATTATTATCTATTCTGTTGTTATAAGTTATTGGGTCAATTAGTTTAAAATGTGAAAACGATTGTCAGCTTATTCAAATGCAGCCCTTTTTTGATAATGGAAGTAATATGTGCAGTTTTAGGAACTTTATAAAAGAGAAGTAAAATTTTAAAAAATTGCCACCAGTAACTGCTAATAAAATCTTGACTCGTTTCCTTCCAGTCTTTGTTCTAAGCCTGTGAAGATGACAGACATACTTTTTGAAAGTTATGGTGATACTATGTAGATGGTTTATATGCCATCTTTACTTTGTTGTGCTTTATACATTTAATGCAGTTATACATTTAGTAACATTTCCCACAAGACATTGAATTTTTTCATTGACATCTTAGATAAAAGTATAATACATGTCCTTTGCCACAGACAGTATTATAAATAAATATTGGTGTTGGATATTTTCCCTGTAAGCTTAGAAAAGAGTTGATTTTTTTCAAAGTACAGTATGTATAATAAAAAGAACATTTACTATGTACTTAGTTTTGTGATAAATGTTTTATAGGCATTACTTTTACTTTTTTAACATTCCATTAGCTTGGCATTAGTTCCCTAATACTTCAGTTAGGAAACTATGATTTGGAGAGGTTAAGTTAACATCCTTAGTTCATAGAGCTGGTATGCGGCTGAGCTGGAACTAGAATAGTTCTGCCTTACTGTGAAGCCCTTACGCTTGAATATTTAAAAGTAAGCCCTGTTTCATGCAATCAATTTTGTAAATATATTTCAATGTCTACTGAGTACCTAGAACTTAGCTCTTTAAGCAGAAATGGGTAGTGTGAGCTGTATATGAATGAACCTAATTTTTCTTAATCTATTTTAAATTTCCTTAAGAATACAGTAAATGCAGTTGACCCTTGAACAACTGCGAGGGTCTATCTGTAAGCAGAGTTTTGTTCGAATAATATGTATTGAGGTTGGTTGAATCTGAGGATGCAGAACCTCCAATACAAGGACCAACTATAAAGTTATAAGCAGATTTTCTACTGAGCAGGGGTGGGCACCCCCTAGCCCCTGCATTATTCAAGAGTCAATTGTATATGTTTTATGTCTTTACTTGATGAAAGGGTTAACTTTTAACGATTAAGGCTACCACATTAATGGATATTTTTAAAAGTAAAGAAAATAAACCATGTGACTCAGTTTACCACTCTTTTGGGGGAACAAGTAGTATCTGTAGGTTTGATAGACTGACCAATTTTAAACAGTGTTAAGGTAGTCTTCTGCAGAAAATTCATTTTACCTTGTGTAATATAACACGTTTTATGTATGTTCTTAGAAGGTGACAAAATGAAGAAGGTATTTTGGTTGAAATCAATTTTTTTAATTACGTAAAGTTTATTGGCCCTAACTATTGGGTAATGCCTTTAAATTATATACTTGCTATAATTAGGTCCAAAAAAATATCAAATATCTCCTGGGTATTGGAATTATTGGCTTTTGGTGTTTTTGAAGGCTTAAAGTATTGTGGAAGTATATCTATACATTTGAAGTAATTGGAAAGTAGTGTTTCAGGTAACCCTTCAATCTATGTTTCATTACAGTTACCGTTTTTAAAGCCTCTTTTAATTAACTTCAGGGTATTGTCAGCATTTAGCAGCCACAATCCTGCAAGACAAGCTGGCAGCTTCTCTAATGGAGATGATTCTAAAAGGTTTTGCAAAGACTTACCTAAAGATGAGAATAACTTTATTTACAGGTTTTCAAAGTCACTCCCATAGGTAAGTTAACTATAAGTTCTAAGGGTAATGGTGAACCTCCAGCTGCTGACTTTAATCTAAGGTGTCCTGTGCCTAGCATCTGTATACTTCCTCATCATTCGTTTCTGCGAGGGAGCATGAAACCTAATTATCCTGTAAGGTTAGTTGTATTTTGCACTTTCAAAAGCAAAATATATGAGTATTTTATACTGAGTTTATACTGTTTACAAGTTTATTTCTTAACTCATTGGTTTTTTAGTGTACCCTCGGTACCATAGTCATGTCGTAACTGAGTGACCTCTTGCTGTAGAATCCTTCTGCATTTAGCTTCCACACTTCCCTGTCTCTTCCTAGTACACTACGTATAGGGCCTTCATTGCATTTCCTAAGCATGTAACTATCTTTCTCTTTTTTCTTGTTGTATCCTATTTTTTTTCCTAGCTTTATTGAGATATAATTGACATATAACATTTTGTAAGTTAACATGTTGATTTGATACACGTGTATATTGCAATTTTATTACCACTATAGTGTTAGCTAACACTTCCATCTCCTCACATAATTACTAGTTCTTTTTTTATGGTGGGAACATTTAAGATCTATTCTCTTAGCAACTTTCAAGTATATAGTACAGTATTTTTGGCTGTAATCACAATGCGGTGAGTTAGATCCCCAGAACTGATTCATCTGATAACTGGAAGTTTGTACCCTTTGACCAACATCTCATTTCCTCCACCCCCCTCAGCCCCCTGGTAACTACCATTTTACTCTGTTTCTATGAGTTCGGCTTTTTTTAAGATTCCACTTATAAGTGATATCATACATCATTTGTCTTTCTCTGTCTGACTTTTTTTTCACCAGCATACTGCCCCATGGCCCATCCATCTTCTTTCTTCTTTATTATGGCTGACTATTAGTCCATTGTATATATACACCACATCTTTACTCATTCATTCACTGACACATACTTGGGTTGTTTCCATATCTTGGCTATTGTGGATAATGCTGCAATAAACATGGGAGTACAGATATCTTTTAGACATCCTGTTTTTATTTCCTTTGGATATATATCCAGAAGTGGGATTGCTGGATCATATAATTATCTCTTTTCATATTGACCTTCCACACTGGCCTACTTTCTCCTTGAGAGTTGGCACCGAGTCTCACTTTTGTCTTTTCATCCCCCAGTGCAGTGGCTACTGTCACATTAAGAACTCAGTAAATATTTCTTTTTTGAATGAAAGTATAAATTAACAAATGAACCAGCGATCTTGCTGGTTGTACCAACGTAGTTATTGAGTTGAGATTTAGTTTTACTTCAATTTAAATTGCACCTATTGAGCAATTACCAGGCTATAGCTTGGGACAAGACAGGCCAATGTGAATGACAGAGACCTTGCGTTTAAGGTGATCACGGTAAGCTTTATGTAATATTGAATTATGTTATAGAGGGGTTATTTGGTGTATTAACAAGAGACAGAGTAATGGCATGAGAGGCTGTTGCACAGGCACCTATAAAGAATGAAAATAACTGAAATGTTAACTAAAACACAGGACAGCTTCAAATAATGTTATAAATGAAGTTGTTAGGATGGTAAAAATACACACAGAGACACACACAATTATTTATTTATTTATACTTAAATGACTGGTAGAGTAGAAGGTACAAGGCATCAAAAATTAGCTGACCTTTTTTTTTTTTTAATGTATGAAAGATGTCAGGCAAATGCTCTGAGCTGCAGCCTACCTGCAACCACTTGCCTTTCAGAACATCTTAGAATGTGTAGTGACTGCTGCCTCCAGACATGGTCAGGGCCTACTGTGGTGTAACATAAGTTCAGGAAGTATCTGGCTGTACTGGTAGATGTTTGCAAATGTGAGGATCCAGTGAACTATTTTGTTATCTCTACTCCTAGTTTTTAAAAGGTATCTTGAAATACACTTAAGAGGTATTGCTGTTTCATGATCCATATTACAATATGAATTTTACTTATTAACCTTGTGTCAAGGTAGTTCATTAAAACAAATCAACTTTGCTCGTAATAACAGCACATAGCTTCATTCACCAGTTAAACTTAGTTCAGTACTTGTTCAGCAGTTGCAGTGTAAACGTGGAATATAATTTCTACCATATTTTAATCATTCTCTTATTAAATCCTGCTTACATGGGGGAATATGAGTTAGATACAACAAAAGAATAAAAATATATACGTAGTGTTGATTTCCAGCTCACCAGAATGGTGATTTCACCATTCAGTTATGCTAGTTCCATTTCTTGCACCAGTTATAATAACAAAACCCTTGAGCATAGATGGAATCCACAGTATATTGCCATTTCCTTTCATCTTGTATAATTAGACATGTTTAATTTCTGATACAAGGAGACTAGGGAGAAGAATACTGTGCTTAGAAAGAGACAATACCAGAATCTCTTGGTCCCCACTCCCAACAAGCTTGAACACTATGAATGATTTTCTACTTTTTAGTCAGATTCCTTGAAAAATTCTGGCTCTAGCTTTGAGAGCTTGGAAAAATAATTTAATCTCCCTCCTGAAGGAAGAGTGAGGGAAACAATAACACTCATCTTGTAGGCTTATTATGAGGATTAAATGAAGTAATCCATATAAAACACTTAGAAGACTATCAGACAGGTAAAAATTAATTGCTCAATATATGTCAGTTAGTGTCACTTACTAACTTAATATCCTCAAAACATATATCTATCTATATGTTCCCACTTCTCTACATTATCAATTCATAGTACCAAATTTCTTCTTTTTTTTTTTTTTGAGGAAATTGATAGCAATACCTATTCAGAATTGCTCTGAAAAGGTCCCATTATCATTAGTGAAATTAAAAAAAACTTGACCTACTAAGTATAAAATTAATTGTAACATATTATTAAAATAAGTTTATTCTAGTTTGTTCTTCATTGTCTAGGAAAAAAATGCATTCTTCCAGGTCTAGCGCTGGTCACTGGTCAATTTTGACACAATTAACAGGAATACTGGCATTCAGCAGTTATTGTTTCTAACGATGGGGTGTATTGAGGCAGAGCACCTCTTAATCACATTCTATATTTATATTTCTGTTGAAGGTTTTTAGCTTTGATTTTCAGCAGTTTTATGCAAGAGAACACATTGTCACAGGGCCAGGGACTCAAACATTGCTTAGAGTTTGGGCATTTGGCCAAAAAATTTCAGGCTAGGTTTTGGATTAAATACTTATCTCCACAATTTTAGGAAAACTATGTTAGCTTTCAACTCAATCAGCTCCTATTGAAACTACTCTACACATTTTGAGTATGTTTTTTAGTTGCTAAAAGTCCAGCTATTTGAAGAAAGCATAGAGATCTAAGGGAGATGCTGGCAGCCATTCAGAGATAATGCTCCAATATTTTGACCTCTTTCTTCTGGTTGGCAAAGGCTGCATCTCTTTGCAGGTAGAGGGTAAGGATTCATTCATATAATTCTAAAGTGACTTCTGTTTTTGTCAAGGAAAAGTTGCTACCGTGGCAACTTTATAGTGAGTGGCAGGAGGAAGCAAGCATGGTGATTACAAATTATTGGTTTAATCTACATTGTGATTTTTGGAATGAATCTTCTAAAGTTGATCCTGACTTTTAGAAGACAAAAGAAAGAGCTGGCAATAGAAGTCTTCGGACTATCATCTTAACCTTCATTAGTATGCATATTTGTTTTATTTTGTGCTAACTTTCCTTTTCTGTGCTTCATTTTTCATGTAGAAAATGGTAGAAGTTGATCTTTTTTTTTCATATTACCTCCATGGAATTCCATAAGTAGAATGTTCCAAGTAATCTGTGCTGAATAAAAATAGGATATTGTTCTTGTTTTAGTGTGTCCGATTGTCATTTCTTAAAGAGAATGTGTTGAGTATATTGATGTTAACAAAACATTTATTTAGGGTGAAACCTTTTCATGTACTATCTTATTTAATGTATAGCTGATTCACTTTATTATACAGCAGAAAGTAACACAACAGTGTAAAGCAATTATACTCCAATAAAGATGTTAAAAAATTTTTTTAAAATAAAAGCAATAGGGGTGGGATTGGTAGATGCAAACTATTACATTTAGAATGGATAAACAACAACGTCCTAATGTATAGCACAGGGAACTATACTCAATATCCTGTGATAAACCAAAATAGAAAAGAATTTAATGATGTTTAAAGAAACATTCAGAAATATAAAGACTACCAAACTAAGAGAAATCCAGATTAGATTAATTTTAAGCTACTGAGTCTTATGTCTTATTTAGTTTATTTATATTTGTTCATGCATTCATAATCAGTATTATATACAAAGCAGCCTGTTAGGTGATGAAGATGTGGTGGTAAACAATGGCGAACACATTTCCTGCCTTTCATGATCAGGACCATGACATACAGATGTGCAGTTTGTACATTGCTTAACTCTAGATTTCATTTACTGGGTCTAGGTGTATAGCAATACAATAGGTTGTGTATTGTAGATGTGCAATGCACCACTTGTGAGCTTTTGAGTAATGGTCCTACTCATGGCTAAAGACCAATGGCCAAAGTTAGTTAGTTATATCTCTAACTTCTGACCACAGGAATCTAGGCATGAGTGTGTGTGTGTGTGTGTTTGTGTTTGTGTGTGTGCACATGAGTGTGTTTAGGGAGAGCATCAGTATGACTCCATGACCACTGCTGGCAATTAAAAAACTTTTGCCCTCTGAATTGTGGTTGAATAATGACCAGTTTGTTTTAGAAAAATGTGACACTATTATTAATCTTGACCTTTTGTTGAAATTGCTTATTTAGATATAAACTCAGTATTGAAAATGAAAATTTTTCTGGTTTCTACATCATACCTCACTCCCTTTTTGAGAAATTTTATCTCTTGAAGTCTATTCAGGAATCTAGATTTTGCTATACTACTTATATAGATGTTGCCTATTCTCCATGAAGAAATCCTAAAGTCAAATTAAAATGAAGACTTCTGCTGGTTACCTTTGATAGGTATTCTATAATTGAGATTAAATTTGAATTTGAAGTGGTTATGAGGTATTCCTTTTCATTTCAGTTAAGCAGACATGTGACGGGTTGATTTAGCATGTTTCACAGACAGTGGTAAAAAGATATATATTTGCTCTGTAGCAAGAAGTATGGAACTTGTTAACAATTCTTAATGTTGCTGGGAAATGGAACCATGAATAAATATGCTAGGAAGTCCAGCATTGAAATTTCTCTAGCTTTATATAATCATTTACATCTCCTCTGCTGGACTGATGTGTTTCTAAGGCATGCAAGAACCATTAAAATATTTCAGCTTTCGCTTTCTGTGTTAGCATGTTTGGATTGTAAAGTAAACTTAGTTATTTCAAGCTGTTTTATAGCTAACACTATCAAGCCATATTTATCATTATTATAATTTGGTACTTAGCATTCATACTGTGAAGCTCAGTTTTACCCAGTATTTGGTAAAACTAAAAAAAAGGATAAAAGATTTACTTCACAGTTTTAGTACAAACACCAGGGTCTAAAGACTAATGGCTATAATTTTTGTTAAACTGTACACAATATTTTATGAACTGAAATTGTGCCCCCCCAAAGATATTTTGATGCCCTAACCCCCAGTACTTCAGAATGTGACCTTATATGGAAACAGGGTCTTTACAGAGGTAATTAATTTAGAATGAGGTCATGAGAGTGGGCCTAATCCGATATGACTGGTGTCCTTATAAAAAGGAGAAATTTTGGATGTAGAGATGTAGATGCACGTGCACACCAGGAGAACACCACGTGAGCATGAAGGTGGAGATCACACTGATGCATCTACAAGAAAAGGAATGCTAAAGATTATCAGCAAACCAACAGAAGTGAGGAGAAAAGCATGGAACAGATTTTTTCTCACATCCCTCAGGGAGAACCAAACCTTCCAACACCGTGACCTTGGACGTCTAGCTGTGAGAACTGTGAGGTAATACATTTTTGTTGTTTAAGCCACCCAGTTTCTGGTACTTTGTTATGGCAGCTCTAGCAAAGTACAAAAGTCATTTCAAACTCTTTATCTTGTAACAAATCTGGGGAAAGCTTGAAAGGCAATGGTTTTAAAACTCCCTGAAATTTTCAGAGGTCTTAGTTGCAGACGACAGATTCCATTCTAGGTAATTTAGACTGGAAAACACTTATTAAGTATAATGTCGATAGCTCACAGATTACTTGGGAGGTCTGAGCTTCCAGGAGTGACTCCTAGACACCATAGAATAGGGCTCCTAAGGGTGGTGTACAGTACACTGTATTAGGTCCAAATGTGATTCCTTGTGGAATGGTCACCTATGAGTTAATATATTAGTATGTAAGTTATTTGCCCTCAGTGCATTCAATAAACAGTGTCAAATAGGAGTGGGATGACTTCAGTGAAAGATTTTGTTCCAAAAATGGGAAAATAGGAAACATACAGCACCACAGGTCTATAGCAAATCCCACCTTGCAGACAGCAGAGACTCCCTTTACTGGCAACAGAAAAAATTCCTTGTTAAACCTACCTGACAGCACTTGGTTCTGTCATTGAGTAAAATTCCCTTCCTTGCGGGTTGCTTTAGGGTTAAATAGCCTAGGCTACGGATGGCTAGTCTTGCAGTTTCTTTGGCAGAAGAATTTCTTCAAAATTGTACTGCACTTCTGGTCAGTTTCATGAGTGAATTAAGAGCAATAAAAATCTTGTGTAGTGTCATTTTTAGGCCTGAAGACTCTTTATTTTGTGGCCTCTGTGAATCACTTGCTTCCCCCTCTCTTAAGTTGATGGTCTACGTGGATGGTGGCAGCTTTGTCAGTGGGGCAGGCACCCTTGTGTGAAAGAGTACCTCCTGCTAAGGCTGCAATTTTGTAGTTAGATTTTGTTGTTGATGTTGCCTTTTAAACACAACTTTTTATATAATGAAAATTTTCAACATAATGAAAACAAAAGAATTGTTAAAAATAAATCCTCCCCTGTATTCATCTCCTAGATTCAATAATAATCAAAATATCACTTCATCTCTGAATTTTTTGTTAAAGCATCTTAAAGCCAGCCCAAAATATTATTTCACCCCTACATATTTTAGTATCTAAAACAAAAATGGCTATTTTCTTATATAACCAGCCTCCATTATCAACTCTAACAAGGCAGATAATATTTTGTATAATATCTGAACCATAATCCATAATCCTATTTCCAAGATTGTCTCAAAAAATTTTTATAGTTGTTTCTTTTTTAACTCGATTGTTTATTTTATTTTTATGTGCCTTCTCTCTTAATGTAGAATAGTTCCTCCTCTGCCTATTTCTCGTTCTAATTTTCTATCCTTGTCTATATCTCTTTACATGTAGTGACATCAATTTGTTTACAGAAATAAGGTCTGTTGTTCTGATTGTGCCTGCTTTCTTTCTTCTGATGTTATTTAAATTGTTCCTTTGTTCTTATATTTTCTGTAAGTGAACATTAAGTCAACCTTGATTAGATTCTGCTGCTGCTGTTTTGGAGGGCAAGACTATTTTTATAATAATTAAATGGTAGAGGTGAGTGGTCTCAGTCCTATTTCTTCATTATAAGTTCCCATCAAATGTTTACCTAATAGTTTTATCATCGATGACCATTGCCTGATGCAGATATTACATTACGGGTTGCAAAATCATGATTTTCCAATTTTATCATTTCTTTCACATTTGTTATGTGGAGTCTTGTAATGAAGAACTTTCTCTCATGAGTTACTTAAAATATAGTTCATTGAGGAAAGACAGGGCAAATGCATAAATCTTATTTCTTGCCGTTTTGACAGTGAGGAGTTGGTTCCCTTGTAACTTCCAATGGTACTCGGTAAGTTGCTGCTATTGTTTGGTATTCTGGTGCTTTCCTTCCTACTTCCCTGTTATGGCAGTCATCATCTTTGTTCTTCTCCTCTTCCTCCCCTCTGCTGCTGCTGCTTTTCTCAATGCCTCTGTCTCTCTCAAGTGTAGTTGTGGAATCATGGATATTTTATATGTTTCAGCATTTCAGTCAAGTGCATGTATTCTTTAGGATGCTCAAACTGTTCAGTCTTTGACCAGGGAGAGACTATGTGCTCTTTTGACACAGCCCATTAAGTCCTTGGTAGGTTACTTGGTATTATGCAGCTACAACTTTTAACTTCCTTGGTTTGTGGTATAGAAATAGCTGGATTTGTCAACTTCATACGTTTCCAAATTGTAGGACTCTCCTTCAACTCCTCTTACAGGGAAAGGGAGAAAAGAGTGCCTCCTTTAGAGGAGCTGTGCGCTTTTCCATCTCTTCTGGAAGGTTTTCTAGGTGGGTCTTTCTTATAAGATGATGCTGAAAGAGGCAGGAAACCAACACTACACACTACTATTTTGAAATTTCCTAGCATTTTATCTCATGCTATAGCTTTAGTTGGCATATGTCTACCTTCTAAGGTAGTTGGCATATGTCTACCTTCTAGGGATCATAATTTGACCATATGGTCACTGTCACATAATAATTGTTGTCTGTGTTTTCATCTATAACATCCTTATCCTGTGGCCAACCACTGGACTGCTTCCCCGCTACATTAAACCAGTGCCCTACTTTAGGTTTGTTATCACAGCAAGAGCCACATTCTCTAGTCTAAGTTATATTCATTAGCTGCATAAAACCAAACGAACTCTAGTTAGTTTAAGCTGAAAGGGATTTATTAAGGATGTACATATCTCACAGAATCATAGGAAGGAATGAAGAAATAGACCCTAGGAAGGAGGATGTTAAAGCACTCTGGAGAACTGGCCCCTGATGGGGCTGCTGCCTTTGTCACAAACAGGGGACTCAGGATAAGAATCGGCCAGCATAGCCACAGATGACTTCCCCTGCAAAACCATCATGCTCCCTGCCTCCTCTGAATTCTGAATGAAAGTCTGTAGGAGGACAGCTGATTCACGCAACATGGGTTACATCCAGAAGCCCATCTCAGTGGAATCAGGAAATTTGGTTTTCAGCTATCTAGCCTCTTCCTGCTAGTAAACAGCAGGCCCATGCTCTATATTCTGCACACCCTGTGCCTCAATTAACTTCAAGAAGAACATCTCAGAAAGACAATAATTTTTATTAAAATGCCTGCAAATATATTCATAGTCACACACATCTCATTTCTACAAAGACATCATTGTATAAACCCCTTTATGGGAATTCTTTTATGTACTAATGTGTGTATAGTAGAAATGAGACTAGTAATTTTAATGACATCATTTCAGTGCAAGGTATCAATGAGGAACAATATAGGAAGTAGGATCTCAGCCTGGATAATAAAAAAATTACCTGAGGAATATATATATATATATTCATATATATATACATATATGTATATAGTGGAAGTATGTATATACTAGAAGTATGTAGTGGAAGCATGTATATACTAGAAGTATGTAGTATATACTAGAAGTATGTAGTATATACTAGAAGTATATAGTAGAAGTATATATATACTACAAGTATGTAGTTTCAAAATATGCATGTTAGAGTCTAGGATAAATGAAAATCTGCTAAATTGTTAGACATCTATAGTTGTAGTAATGCTAAAGTGTATATGGATTGTGGCAAAGATTAGAGAAAATCAGAGGATCTTGGCTAACCTTTTGCTTCTGTCACTTTCTACTTATTGATTTCACGAAAATCCCTTAAATACTTTGAGATTATTTCCCCATCTCTCATCTTAAGAATGATTTGAGCATGGATGAGATGATACATGTCAGGTGTTTTTAGCACCTCAGTTGAATTATCATATATAACTTGAACCAATAGTAACAACATATAAATTGCTTTGAGGTAAACTATGAGGAAGAAGCTGGTTAAGATGCTATCTCATTCTCTGTCACAGGTATGATACAAGCTGAGGGTTCTACCCCAGCTGTGTGCCAGATGAATATCTTTTGTCTGGCAAGGGAATGTGAGTTTAAGTCACTGAAGTGCAAGATATAGGGCAGATGTAAAAAAAGTACCGGCAACGGTAATGCCTGTGCAATGTAATAAATGATCCCACAAAAGCCCATGAATGACAGCAATTTCTAGGTAACTTTAAATCCCCAGAGAAATTCACTGCTAAACCTGATGCAGATTTTTTTGCTAATCAAGTTAAGGATATAATTTCACATTGGATCTACTCTCCCTTCCTTATGGAATGAAATCTCACACTGTGTCTGACACTCTAATTCTTGATTGAAGTAGTAAGGGGTGGTATATACTAGTTTGGTTTTTTAAGTGAAATTAAAACTGGTGATTTCTTTAATTAGAGAGGGTGACTTTTTAAATTAGATTTACTCTCCATGCCTTACTCAGTGAAGCCTCACACTGTGCCTGGCACCAAATTGTCATTTAACAAATGTTTGTTGAATTAATTAGGGAAGCTGTGTAATGGGTGAGTAGAGACATATTATGACTGAGTTTAAGGAGGAGGGCTCTGGAGTAAAACAGGGCTACATTCATATCCTAACCTTTTTCGTTAATAACTGTGTGACTCTGGGTAAGTCATGTATTGTATCCAAGCCATGGTTTCCTCTTTTGTAAATTATCAGAATAACAGTACATATTTCAGAGGGTGCTCTGAGTATTAAATTGTATGAGGCAA
Organism: Monodon monoceros; assembly: GCF_005190385.1. NCBI lineage: Eukaryota > Metazoa > Chordata > Mammalia > Artiodactyla > Monodontidae > Monodon > Monodon monoceros. The sequence goes on from NW_021703777.1 coordinate 69,385,295, forward strand.
ATAAAAAACTCGGCACAACATCTTATTCAAAGTCAAGGTTTTCTAAAGTGAACTATTTTACTTATTATTTACAAGAAACAGTGGCAATACAGAGGATGTGATTATTGCCTGAACTGAATGTCGGGGTTCAGGGAAGGCATTCAAGAAAAGATGACATTGCAAAGTATTGGCTGAACGTGGGCATCCATGTGAGAGCTTGGGAGCTTTGCTAGGCATGGAGTGTTAGAGAATAGGTTGGTCTGGCTGGATATCAGGGAACGTGTTGGGGGAAAAAATCTGGAAATGTAAGCAGGGGAAAGCTGATGAAGTACAGTTTATATTGGTCAAAGGATTTTGAACCAGAAAAGGATATGGTTAAATGTGCATTTTCAAGAAGCATCTATGGCAGCAGAGTGAGACATGTACTTGGGGAAACTGAAGTTACTTGGTTAGTTGGTAGTTATGGGAAAGGTTCAGGCCAGAGATGAGCTGATGTGCTCCAGTAGAGATAGGAAGTAAGGGATATATTCTGATGCTATGTAGGTGGTATAGTCAATTGAACTTTGGGAAGAAGGAATTAAAGCATCTGACAGCTGACCGATGGTTCATTTATTCCCTTCACAGGAGGATACCTTGGGAGAAAGAAAAGAAGGCAGGTGACTTGGTCTATTCTCCTTGTCAACTGGCTCTCCAAGTAAATAGATGAATGCTGTTTATAGGAAGAAGAGATCTTAATTAGTGAACGTCTTTTCCAAATGACCCTGGTTAAAGGATGACTTACAGTAAATAAGTACAGAATCTATAAGGCATGGATCCCTGGAGGATACCATATGAGCTATTCATTTCTCTGGATATATAACATGTAGAAATTTTATAACTTATATGTCTTTGCCTGTGTGGGGAACCCCATAAAACTTCCCTTGAATCCCTCATTGATCATTCTGGGCCAGAGAGTGAATGTCCTGTGTGGGAAGGAAGGAACTAGGGAGTCATGTGGGATGTCCCAGACCACTTCTGGTTTCATCTGTGCCTCTCTTCTTTAAATTGTTGGTGACACTTGATACTCTGATCTGTTTCATGGGCATCCAATGTGACCATCTGATCTTGTGTGTTAGTTCAAACATTTTGACCTATTGGATGTAGGGAATAGGGAGAAAGAGATATAGAGGATGACTCCAGTTGGTGATGGCTGTAACTGAGAGAAGGCATACTGGATGAGTGAGGCCCTGCCCCCATCCCTAAGGAGAGGATGATAAGGTCAGTTTTAGATCTGTTAAATTTGAGATATCTGTGTAATTTTCAGGTGGATATGTCTCAAAATGTAGGTACTGGATATCACATGAATGATCAGAAAGAGATCATGGAGAGAAAGACTGTGCTGAAGCTGTTGAAGGAATAGGTAAATAAAGAGGAGCCCGTGAATGACACTGAGAAAGGCCCATGGGACATTGGAAGTGTCAGAAGAGAGAAGTGGTTGTGGAATTTATAGGAAAAACAAGTTTTAAGCACAAAGAAGTGAGTTTTAAGCAGAACAGTATAAATGCTGCAGGGTTGACCATCGATTAAGACTGAAAACATCAATTAGATTTACCAATTAGGAGCTCATTACTGATTTTAGAGATAATTAAAGAAAATTATAAATTTGTAGTGGTAACGAATTGCATGACGGGGATGGTCTCTGATGTGGATGCAGAAGTAGAGAGGGTAGATAATGGGATTCATCCAGGCTTGTGGATTTTAGTGTGGGTGCTCTGAAGAGCAGAGCAGAGCTAGTTAAGAATACTGATAGGGCTTCCCTGGTAGCGCAGTGGTTGAGAGTCCGCCTGCCGATGCAGGGGACACGGGTTCGTGTCCCGGTCCGGGAAGATCCCACATGCCGCGGAGCGGCTGGGCCCGTGAGCCATGGCCACTGAGCCTGCGCGTCCGGAGCCTGTGCTCCACAACGGGAGAGGCCACGACAGTGAGAGGCCCGAGTACCGCAAGAAAAAAAAATAAAATACTGATAAATGAGTAGTTGGTACAACTAGTTGCTTCCTCCAGGGTGGGTAAAGAAATCAGTAAAGTTGTGATAGTCTAAGGAACTTGTAGTAGGAGAACCTCAGATGTTGCTCAAACTTCAATATTTGTTTCATACTGACTTAGAATCTCTGGGTGCCTGAGCATATTCTTCTTTAAGCAGTTTTCCAGATTAAAGTTTAAGAATTTCCCTAATTTTAAACAAGTGGGTACTGAGAAAAATTAAGGTCTTGCTAGAATATTAAGTTAAAAAATAGGACAGAGGGCTTCCCTGGTGGCGCAGTGGTTGGGAGTCCGCCTGCCGATGCAGGGGACACGGATTCGTGCCCCGGTCCAGGAAGATCCCACATGCTGCGGAGCGGCTGGGCCCGTGAACCATGGCCGCTGAGCCTGTGCGTCCGGAGCCAGTGCTCTGCAACGGGAGAGGCCACAACGGTGAGAGGCCCGCGTACCGCAAAAAAAAAAAAAAAAAAAAAGTAGGACAGAGATCTGTATGCATAGAATGCTGATAATTATATTAAAAAAGACGCAAGTCAATGTTCAGGCATTTAAAAAGCCTGGAAGGCTTTAAAATAACTTAGTTATTTCTAGATTGTAGGATTTTAAAATAACTTTTATTTTTGTAAACCTTTTATTTTCAGCTTGTATTTTTATAATGAAAAATAAATTACGATTATTAAAAATTGGTAGCTAATAAATGATGTATTTCTATGTACTAGATTATAGATACAGGTAGGATACTGTATTAAAGAAAATGTTTTAATAAAGATAGAAGGAAGAAAGAACATTAAAGACATTTCATACCTGAATAAGGTATAGAGGAAAGATACCGAGAGGAACATGGAGTAAAAAGCAGAGCTTTGTGTGCGAAAAACAAATTCCATGTACATCATAATTTTGATGAGGGTGGCCTGTCCTCTAACACTCTTAAGATTACAGATATTCAGACTCTCAGCTTCTACCCACTTTTTTGATCAAGACCTAAACTGTCCAAGTGTCATGGAAAAAAAACGTACAGATCACTTTGTAGAATCAGTACAGTGATGTGGAGGGAACATCAGTCTGAAAGAAGCCTGAAATCATGAATCCAGCTGTGCTCGGAAAATCTCGAAGGTCATCTTAGAGAAGTGGCTGAAATCTGCCATAGATTACTAGTCACCTAGTCATATATCTGTCTTCAGCTATCCTGATAGAAAATGAGTACATGAGGGCAGAATATTTCTTGGAAGACTTAAACCAAGGAATTTTTTTTGTGTTAGGTTTTTGACAAAGCTGGTGTCATACACAGTAGTGTCAGAGCCAAGTGAGTGTGTCAAATTCATAAATGTTTATTGAGTAATTATTAGAAGCTGGACTGTTTAACGAGGAATATCAAAATGTATAAATCATAAATATCCTTAACTTCAGGGACTACCAATATAGGTGGTATTTTTATACAAAACAAATGAGATCTTTAACCTGAAGATAATGGCAAATATTAAAGGTATTGAGGCCAAAGAAAGCATGAAGGGCGTAAATTATAGCAACACAGGCCTTTGGGAGGTGACTGCAAGAGTCCAGGCATGAGATGGGCCTAGCTTGAACTGAGCTGATGATAACTTGAATGGAGAAGAGAGGATAGATATGAAACACATTGTGAAGAAATAATTATTCGGGCTGTGGACTGCTTATTGAGTCCAAGGGAGGTACGAGGTAGAGTCAAAGGTGACTCTCATGCTTCAGTACTTGGTACCTAGAAGAACTCACAGGACTATGGAAGATGAGAGGAAGGACAGATTTAGGGGCAGGAGGAAAATAATGAGGCTAGTTCATTTTAATCAAGATGGTCATTATAGTCATAACCATATCTGTAAGAGTGTGTACTTCTGCCCTGTTCAAAACGTGCCTTCATGGAAAGAGGATTACCAATAAACTTCCTAGATAGAAAGATCACTGGGGGAGACAAAAAGTTTGGGGCAAATTTTGTATTTTTCTGGTCGCTAACTCAGGACAACAAAGGTAAACCATATGCTGTATAGGCATAGTTGCTCCATCTTCAAAACTACTAATTCAAAATCTCATTATAACATCCTCTCCTGCCACCTTGTGTCATCATTCTCTATTATAACCTTTTCCTCTCCATTCATTAGCCTTCTTTAGTTCACTGCCCTCATTATCTATTTAGGTTACAGGTTTGTAATTGCAGTGACTCTCCTGGAAATATCCTAAATACTCTTGTTCTTCCATCTTTTTTTGTTTTTTCCTAATCCCTTTGGCGGCTTTGAGTGGACCTAACTAACACCTTTTCCCTGCTATAATCAAGTAACATAGAACTTCCAGAGAAAACCACACAACAGAGAAGATCATTTCTACTAAAAATCCATGAACACCAGTTTTAAATAAACCATCAGCACTGCCTGCCAAATCTCCCATGCTTCTCTGGTAAACCCTTCTAATCGTCACAGTACATTTTTATTATAACTTTTCTTTAAACCTCCAATTACCTCACCTATTCTTGATCATCACTCTTAGCAAATGTCCTTATCTGTTTCTTTATAGAGAACATGGAAGCCATTACATTCATTCATCTTCCTGCTCATTCATGTTTCTGCTGCCAATCATGCAAACTATCCACAACTGAAACCATCTTATCTACCTTACCTGCTGATAGAGGAACTATCTCTTCTGTCCTGGGACAGTTCTTCCACTCTGTGCTCTGAGTCCTATCACTGCCATTCCATTCCATCCTTCCATTACTAGGAATATTGCATTAATTATTATTACCTTTAGTTTTTGGCATTCAACCTCTCTCTCTCAACTGTATCCTTCCCATTGGCTTTCAAACTTGCTAGAGTTCTTTCCATGAAAACAATAATGCAATGTCCCCAAAGTTATTTCTTATTTTTATCCAACTACTCCATTACATAGCTGAATTTTTTGAAAGTTATTCCTTATATCTAACCAATTACCACTTTACACAACTGAACTTTTTGAGAGAACAGTCTGTATTTTGATGCCAATATTTCCATTTTTTCAATTTGTGCTTACATCTCAGTACACTCAAATCAGACTTTTTGTCCTCAACATGCCTTTAAAACAGCTTCTTTAAAGGTCTCTAGTTTTCCATCCATGCCATTCAATTCAGTAGCTATCTATCTTTTCTTCCACTTCTTATCAGCATTTGCCATTGTTGACTGTTCTGTCTTGGAACACCTTCTCTTGGCTTCTGTGCATCTGGCCGTTCAGCTTATGCTTAAGGGACTGAGGGACTAAAATCTAATGTCTGACCCTCTATCCAAACCTTGTGCAAAAGCATGGGCCAGTGTCAGACCCAGAGGAAAGAGGAGATGTTTTTCTATTCACCAATTTATAAGGTATACTTTCAGGGTTCTGAAGTTTATGACACAACATTATGGCTATCTCTTTGACTCTTCCTTTTGTTTCATTTGTAGGGTCACCACTCTCTACCTAGCATTTAAATATTAGAGTTACTTAAGTTTTGTTCTATGTCCTTTCTTACCATTCCCTTGTCACTGGGAGCTCTCATCACCGTGATGTGTATGCTGATGTATGCTCATGTATATGCTAATGGCTCCCAAATTTATGTCCACAGCATAAACTTTTCCTTTGAGTGCCGTACCTACTGGTAACCCAGCTTCTATTCAATGTTTCCATGCAAATATGTGAGTGACCTGTCTGACTTATTATGTCCGAGTTAACAAGTCCAAAATTCATAATCTCTCTCCTCTCCCACTCCTACCAATACCTATTTCAGTTTCAGTGTTGTCTTTTTCAGTCAATGGCCATTTCATGCATTCTGTTATAGAAGCCAGAAATCTAGTATTCTTCCTTGACATACATCTCTGCTTGTTTTTCTTTTAGAGTTAAAAGGAATTGTAGCTATTTGCTAGTTTACAAGTATTTAATCTGAGGTGCAGGGGCCCCTTGCAGATCAGTGAATCCTTGAACGTTTGATTCACAATTTTCTGTGCATAATCGTCTGAGCATTTTTAGGTGAGAGATACCTAGTACTCATGAGATTCTCAGAAGGGTCCAGAATCCAAGAAAATATTGATAAGACTAATCAATATTTTATTAACTTTCTCACTCATGGATGAGGAAACTGAAACCCAGAGAGGTTAAGTGACTTTGGCAGAATCATACTTCTGGCTAGAGCCAAAGAAGGAACTCGAACCCAGGCCCCTGACTTCCAGGCCAGACACTACTCTTTTCCCATTAACACATTTAATGGTCACAATCAAATTATTTTCAGTAGAGATCATCACTTCTTATCCTAAATGAAACTGCACTGATAGTAATGTAAGCCTGAACATACTTGTTCTTTGCTGTGCATCGGCGTAGGAAAATTCCCTGTTTATAATTTATTTCAAACTCAAATAGGTTATGTTTATATGCAAAATAAAAACATGTGGTATTTTCATCAAATTTTATATTTTTATTTTAAAAATGGTATGATAAAATGAGCTTCTTTTTAACTTGTTTGTACAAGTTAATTTCCATTATGTTTCATGTGCCCTGATCTGCCTCTGACTTATGATTATAATATCACCCAGCCCAATTCCCTAGGCCTATTTTACTGTTCAAAGTAACAATTAGCCCTGTACTACTATCACAGGATGTCAAAAATAACAAGGGAAACATTAAACAAGATTATTTCTTTTATTAACTTCAGTTTTACTTTTTATATTGAGGTTTTTTTAACCATCTGGAGTACTCTTTTTTTTTTTTTTTGTGGTACGCGGGCCTCTCACTGTTGTGGCCTCTCCCGTTGCAGAGCACAGGCTCTGGACGCGCAGGCTCAGCCGCCATGGCTCACGGGCCCAGCCGCTCCGCAGCATATGGGATCTTCCCAGACCGGGGCATGAACCCATATCCCCTGCATCGGCAGGCGGACTCTCAACCACTGCGCCACCAGGGAAGCCTTAGATTTTCTTTTTCTATGATTTCTATTATGAAGGGTATTTTATTTCTCATATATAGCAGGTTATTTGGTTATTTCTAGTGTAATGTTCATGTTTTTAGAAATTGATCTTGTATTTGATAAAACTCTTTTTGTTCATTTTAATAGTTTGTCTAATTCTATCATTTTTTCTGTTGTAGACCATCATATTACCTAAAGGACAGTTTTATTGCTCCCCTTCCAATCTTTGTACTTTTATATCTCTGTCTTTTTTTAGAGCACTTGCCAGGATTTATAGTACTATCTAAAGCATATATAATCTTGCAGTTTCTTGGACCTCTTGCAATTCTGTAAGTCCCCCAAAATGCAATATACAATTTTTTATAAATGCCTATCTTGATTGTAAAAAAAATGTCTAAAATTTTCCCTTAAATGAAGTTTTTAAGCATAATATTTGCTTTAGTATTTAGTTCATAACCATAATCAATTTTAGTCTATTTTCTTCTATTCCTAGTTTTCTAGGAGTAGATTTCTTTTTTAATTATAAATATGTTTTAGGTTTTATCCAATCCATCTTCCTCCATCTCTTGAAATAATTATATGCTTTCTTTCTTATATGTTTATATAATGACATGGTGAATTATATTGCTGTGTTTTTTTTTTTGTACTAAAATTTTCTCCCAATGCTGGGATAAATCCTACTTAATCATATTGAATTTTATTTTAATATACCTTTTCATTTGACTAATATTTATTTTTGGCATTTGCACTATTTGTAATTGAATAGGCCTATAATTTTCTTTTTGCACAATCTTTATCTAATTTTGGAATAGAAATTACACCAACCTCGTAAAATGGGCACCTTTCTTTCTTTCTGCTTTTCCTTGAAAGATAAGAATTATCTGTTCTTTGATAGTTTGGTAGAGTGCACCTAAAAATCAGCAAGACCAGGGGATTTTGTGGAGGAAGAGAAGTTGCCTTTTAAATTTCTTTAATACTTATTAATCTATTCAAGTTTTTTATTTCCTTTCATATTAATTTCACATTTTGTATTTTTCCAGAAATAAATGTTTGTCTGCATTTGCAAACTTGGTACCATATGGGAGCTCATAATATTCTTTTACCAATTTAATATCCTTTCGTGTCTATAGTTATTCCTTCCTCACTTCTGTTTTTCTATTTATATCTTCTCCCTGTCCCTGTGTTTGTCTTCCCCATCCTTCTCCCTCTCTCTCTCTCTTCCTCTCTTTCTCTCCCTCCTTCTCACTCCCAAAACTAATTGCCAGAGTCTATGTATCTATTAATGTCCTAAAAGCTTTTACTTATTTGTTTTTCCTCATTTTTTGGGTGGATTTGTTCCCTATGTATTGATTTCTGTTAGTGTCTTTATTATTTTCTTCTTCCTTGTTTCTCTGGGTTTGTTATGTTGCCCTTTTTTCCCACTTTCCAAGTTCAAGGATTGGCTCATTTTTTCCAACACTTTTTCTTTCTTGATGAATGTACTTAAAATAAATCTTCATTTAAATGATACTTTAAAGTGTCGTATACATGTTTATATGCATTATTCAGTTTATATTCTTTCATTTCTCTTTTCTTTTTTAGTATATGTTATTTAGCATTGTTTTACTTGGTTCTAGACACATATTTTCATTTCCTCTCTTTTATTGGTCGCTTATATTGCTTTGGGTCAGATAACTTTGATATATATATATTGTTACTACTGTCTGGCAAATAGTGTGGGACAGACAGTGATTCTTTTAAGACAATGGTTAGGAGAGGCAAGAGCAGGGTCCCTCCCAAAACTATCCTCTGATTCTGTGCCTAGCCATGCTCTGCCACAACAGTTTTCTCACAGTTTTTATTTTTCTTTTAATTTTTTTATTTTAGTTTTTCAAAATTTAACATCTTTATTGGATTCTCATAGCTTTTACATTGGTTCCTCAGATCTATGGTTCTCTCTGTCTTTTGTCCAAAGGATGAATTTTAGGGGAAGCCTGTGCTAGTTTGCCATCTTCTCAGGAACCAGAAGCTACTAGTATTTTCTATTCATTGACTATTTCAGCATTCAATAACTATTGATTAAGCAATGACAATGTCCAGAATAGTTCTAGGTGCTGAGGATTAAGTGGTGAAAAAGACACGCTAGCCCCCTTACACTTTTATTGATAAAACCTTTTTTTTTCCAAGCCAAAATGAAATATAGCTATACATTTATAAATGCAAAACTAACTGGCTGGTCAGACTTAATGTAAGCATAAATATGTGATACTCAGTGTCGAGAGAAGCAGAGGACTGGCTGACTGCAGTATCTGCTCCATTTCCTTTTGTTCTGTCAGATGCAGATAGGCCAAAATTGGTAAATCACATGTAATTATGGAAATAATCCATGTTACATGGGAACTTTTTCTTCCATTTTAAACAGTTTTCAAAAATCAGAATGTTTAGGCTACCTGAGTGTATTTGTTTGCTGGGGCTGCCATAGCAAAGTACCAGACTGGGTGGCTTAAACAACAGAAATTTATTTTCAATTCTGGAGGCTAGAAGTCTGAGATCAAGATGGTGGCAGCATTGGTTTCTTCCAAGGCCTCTCTCCTTGGCTTGTTGATGGCTGGCTTCTAGTTTCTTCATATGGTCTTCCCCCTGGTATGTCTGTGTCCTAATCTCCTCTTCTAATAAGGACACCAGTCTGATATGATAAACACCCTATTTATTTTTTTTGACTTTAATTATCTCTTCAAAAACCTTATCTCCAAATATAGTTACATTCTGAGGTATTGGTTAGGACTTCATCATATGAATTTTTGGGGGATACAATTCAGTCCATAACTATGGGAAGTATGTAACAATGAAGTGTTTCTTAATATTATTATAACAAATGTTACTGGTAGATATTCTCTATGATTAAATTAGTAGAACTAGATATTTCCATAAGTTAACTTTGGAGTTGATGTTTTTGGAGTATTTAAAGTAATATGACTATGTGTTTAAGCTTTTCAGGGCTAATGTTAGAAGCAATTACTAAACTTATTTTTGGTGGACAAACCTGGATTACAGAGGGACAGCCTCACACAATTATGTCAGACAGCATTGCTTTCAACTTATATTTCCTGAACAGTATTTAAGAGTCTTTAACTTTTTTAGTAAGTGTTATTCTGTTCCAAATTTCCCATTCTTTTGTACTAATTTTTGCTTGTAAGCATATAGGCAAAATTGATTGGCAAAGAAGAGAGAATGGCTACTTACCTTGTGTGTATATGTGGAAATCTATCGAATTATGTAGAAAAGCAGGGTCATGTAGTGGAAAGAACCCTGAGAATGATGGCCTGGGAGTGAGGACAGCCAAGTAAGACTCTAGGAGCTTCTACTGCGTGTTGAAACAAGTATAGGTAAATGGCCAGACCGGTGGATGACCAGGGGAAGGGTTGGGGGAGTTGGTGGGAAACCCAGGAGAGTCTCCTTAAGGCCATAGATATGTCTTTAGAAAAGACTGGTCAACCCATACTGGTTAATAGAGTCTTTCTGGATCTGAAAGGTGGACACTGTTTATTGCATAAAATCAAACTAGAACCCATTTGGCTGGTTTAAAGATGGGTTGTGTTAGAAAAAGCCTATAGAGACTACTCAGTACTACTTTATTGGGTATAGTTCAGTATGACATTATGATATCATTTATATATTATTTTTATCATCAGCACCTGAAAGTGTGTAAGCTCTCTCTGAATGAATTTAACTATTAAATTAAGCCACAAGGATTATTCGGAAGTCTCATTAAATACTTATGGAAGAAATCAAACTTTTCTTTAGGATGAAACTTCAGAATGTGTAGAAGGTGTATGGATCTGCTGGTTAAAGTGCTCTTCTTTTTATGTTGTAAGCAGCTCACCTTCTGTTCATGACTCAGTGGGATTATAAAAGCTTATAATTTCTCCATCACTGTTGACTCATGTAAATAATAATCTCATGGTACATTTATTATTTACTTGTTTCCCCTGCTAACTTTCTAGTGTCTCTTAGCTTTAGAATTCTTGTTTTGCCTTTAAAGGGAGATGAAGTTCATTGTCTCTTGTGGACCATTCTCAAGAACTTTTTACAGCTTAAATTAACAGAGGAATTAGGTCAGTTTTTATTAAGCAGATAAGACCTGTAGACATTCTCTGGAATCACAGCTGTGTCAGTTAATGAACTGCAGAGAAGCTCTTGTTTCACTGATGTCTTGACAATTCACAAAATAATTAACAGCATAGCTGTTTTACTAATGGAATATTTTGTGTTCAGAGTGTTGTGATAGCAGACTTCAAAAATTGCTAAAGAGTGGAAAAGCATGTACCCCGATCTGTGTAATGGGTATTCACTGAAGAAACAGTGTAAGTGTGCCAACTTTACTAATCCAGGTCAGGGTCTCTCAACTTTAGTACTTTTGACATTTTGGGTCCAGTACTTCTTGTGTAGGCTGTTTAGTAGAATTCCTGGCCTCTATCTAATAGATGCCACTAGTGTACCCTACCTGTTCCACTCTCCCAGTTGTGACAATTAAAAATGTCCCCAGATACTGCCAAATATCCTCGGGTGGGGGACAAAATTGCCCTCGCTGAGAACCACTGACTTAGATCAATGTTCAAATTTACCCTAGAAACTGAAGCAGTCAACTTTCTGGTTGGTAAAATAGAGTTGTGGAAGGGTCGGTCTCTTTCCTAGTCAGAAACAACAGCAACAACGATGACAATGACAACGACAGCTACTGCCCTTGGGCTAAGGAGATGGAAAGGAACATTTGCTGGATACAAACCAAGTACCAAGGACTATCCTAGGCCCTTTATGTTGTTTCATTTATTCCTCCTCAAAGCCCTATGAAGAGAACATTGTTGTTCTCATTCTACTCCCCTGTGAATTGAGGCTAAAGGTGATTAAGCTACCTGCCCAGGGTCAAATACCTGATAGGTGATGCAGTTAGGATGAAACCTAGTCAGACCCATCTCCAAACAAAAATTTGGAGGGAGCTCCTTTAAACTACCTATTCTCCAAAGTATTAGAATATTCTTTCTTGGCCATGAGGTTGGTCCTGTCTTCTCACCTCCCTCCTATGTACCCAGATTGAAAATCACACTGATTCATGTATCTCAAAGGTATTCACTCCAACAATTGATAATGGAGAAAAAAATTTCGTACTACAAGCACATTAATTCCTAAATTACAAGACCTTCTTTCTAATAACAAAGTTTGATAGACTTACCTTTAGTACTTTTATTGTTTTCTTGGAGAGAAGGGTTATGGCTAATAACCCAACCAGATGGCTAACAAGTAGATAGAAAAACTAAGGAGGGGTAAAATTCTAAGTTAAAGATATAAATGTCAAGTTTGAGATTTCTATTTTATTGCTAAGAAACACAGTGTATTACACTAAGTGTAGACATTTAGAAAGATATTGCTAAGTAACAAAAATAAGAATGAATGGCACATATTTTAGGAACAGTTAATTAATGCCCATGCTCAGATTATGTAATTGCTGTTAAACACAGAATAATTTATATAAAGAAAAAAAGGGGATCCATGGTTAAAATTGGAAACAATAAACATCATTATGAACAAGTCACTGTGAGATTTTTTCCCATATTATAAGAATTCTGGGCTTTCTCCCAATAGTAGCTACATTAAACACCGAAACATCTGAAACAGATGTTGCATGTTTTTTCCATAATTTCCAAGGATTTTATATATTTTAAATGGTAGGGAGGGAGGGATAGGAAGTCATTTAATACCCCTATCATGCATATGTTGTATTAAACTTTTGTGAATCTGCTTGGATAGGTGCTCTCCAAAGTCTAATCTTGAGAAGTTTATTCCATTCTTTGGAAAGACATATATATTAAATGTCATACTTAGTAAATATTATAAAACCAGAGGGTATGAAAAAACATTTGCTCTCAGGAAAACCCACTTATGCTATATCTGTTGTCTGAATTAACAAAACAATAAAATGAAAAAAAAGAAAAAGAAAACAATTTTAAAAACATCTTCAGGAAGGGGTTCTATAAGTTCCTTGCCTTTCTGTTGGAAATTCACTGCCTATCATTTTTTCCTCCATCCTCTCCTAAAAAGCAGCTTATATTTGTCTCTGAGTCATCCTAGAGACTGAAGACCACTAACCTTACTCTATTTTAAACTATTTAATTGTAGTTTTTTAGAGCCTTCATTTTCTGACTTATTTTAATTAGGTTCCTGACAGTCTTATAATTTCTCCTTATAACTCTTTAAAATATTACCTGGATTGTTAGGAATTATTATTTTATTTCATGAGAAAGACCTTCTCAGGATTTTCCTGATCTTTTCTCTGAATACCTGGGGAGAAGCCCAGGAAGAGGAGGCAAACTCTCTCGGTATTTGCAGTTCCTGGGGGCTTTACTCTCTTGCCAGGGCACACTCAGTCTCAAGCAACTGACCACACATCCAGCTCAGGGGCACCAAACCATGGTCGCTGTGAATTTTTTTCTAAATAAGCTTCTATTGGGATACATCCATGCTCATTCATTTACCTATTAGTTATGTCTGTTTTTTACATAGGTAAGTATTTGTGATCCAGTCTGTGTGGCCTCCAAAGCTGAAAATATTTACTATCTGGCCCCATGAAGAAAAAGTTTGCCGACCCTTGATCTCTTCTTATCAGTGTCCAGATGTATCTCGGCCAATTAAATCACTGTTCACCTCTAGTCTCTTCTTGCAGGCACCTGACTCTTCTTATATATTTTGGGCCCCTTGGTTGCCCTGTGACCTTAGCAATTCAGTTAAGTTCAAGTTGTCAACTTGCTGTTTGTTTATTGCTATAGACTGAATATTGTGTGTGCCCTTAAAATTTTTGTATTAAATCCTAATGCACGATGTGATGGTATTAGGAGCTGGGGACCTTTGGGAGGTGATTAGGTCATAAAGGTGGAGCTCTCATGAATGGGATTAGTGCCCTTATAAAAGAGACCCAAGGGAGCTCCCTTGCCGCTTCTAGCATGTGAGGACACAGTGGTGTCTGTGAACCAGGAAGCAGATCCTTACCAGATATTGAATCTGTCAGAACCTTGATCTTGGACTTCCCAGCCTCCACACGTGCGAGAAATAAATTTCTGTTGGCTATAAGCCACCCAGTCTATGTATTCCACTATTGCAGCCCAAATGAACTAAGACATCCATAATATCATTTTTGTTTAAAGTTGGGAGTGAAGGCTTTTCAGCTCTCTATATCTCCAAGTGATACCCAAAAGTTGTCATCTTCCCTCCCCTCCTTTTTTTTTCCACTTACAATTAATTTATCTCTTAAAGAATCTGGATAGTTTGGTAGATTTTCCCACAGTCTGCTTTTTTTTTTTTTTTTGAGTAGCATTAAATAATATGGCACCTTACTTTCTGAGATTTCCTGGTTTGGTTCCTAAACTCTCTTTTCTGAGTTTTCTCATTTCCCCCTCCCTCTTGTCTCTATTCTACTGTATTTTGATGCCATTCCCCATAGTTCTTCCTTGCTGTGGAGTTCTGTTAGGAAGGCAGCTTGGAAGGTCCTTGTTTAGAAGTCATATGCATTAAACTAGTCCAGCTCCGTCAGCCCTCACCATGGGACACTATTGGAGTGGGGAAAACCCCTTCTATTCAGTTGCAGTTCTTAAAACTTTTCAGTGGCACTTTTCAGCGACTACCCAGTGGCTACTTTGGGATTCTTTTGTTCTCAGATCTTCAGTGGCACTGTTGATTCTCTCTGTTTCTTTTCACAAAGTGATGATACCTAGCAGGTCTTGTGGCTGTTAGTGATTTGAAACCACTCACGTTTACTTTGAGGCTGTGCAGAGCATCTTGTCACCTATCTTTGGTAAATGTTGTCCATGAGCTCTTAGTTTTGCAGTGTAGTGCCTTTTTATGTTTTTATATGGAGATTCAGAGGATTCAAAATTATGTTTCCATGGTTGCCACCATTTTTGCAGAATTCCTGACTCAGTTGTTTTGATTAGTTGTTTATTTGAATGTAGTATGTTACAATATTTGAGAATAATAATAATAAAATGATTTGAGTTTTTATTAAACACGGTCACATTTGGGTATATGCAAGGTGGTTGTCAGGTGAACAAACTGGTAATGCATGCATTTAAAAATTATAATAATGATAACTGCTCTTTTTTGATTATTTTCTGTGTGCATTGTCTGAATTAACCTTAGGACATACATAGTATTTGTTTTTACCATTTTACAGATAAGGGGACTGAGGCTTGAAGAGGTTAAGCATGATTTGCACAAGGTAACACAACTAGTAATTGGGGAGCTGGAATTCTAACAAAGCAAGTCTGAGTGCAAAGGCCATGCCTGGACCACTGTAATACACTTGCAGTTGTTCAGCAAGGCCTATTTTTATTCCTTTCTCTTCTTTCCATTTCCTTACCCCCTGCCTTAATCTTCTGTAAAAGCTTCTAAAAATACTCCCCTGATCCTTGCACAGCTTCCTCCTTGCCTGCTGACATCAATCTGATCCCTTGCTTAATTGTAAGAATCCAAAATAAAAAACGTTAAAACATCTATTATAAGTTCTAATTGGTCATAAAGATATATGAATGAATGGATAATGTTACAGTCCACATTTTATTCCCCAGAAGAAATTTCAACTATTCCACCATTATTGGTTCGTGCTTATTCTTTCCCGCTTCCAATGACTGCCCATTACAAATCCTGTGTACTAGCCACATCCATCTGGTCACTTTCTGTAGTGCTGCCATTTAGTTTCATCCACTCACACTGCTGCCATCTCTTCATGGATGTCCTTTTTCCATTGCCATCCTTTAAAGCCAGATGCTTAGGTGGCCAGTTCTATGAAGCGTTCCCTAGTTTCCGCCAATGCAGAGGCAGAATTTGTGGTTCCTTAATGGTCCTCGCACAGTCATTGGAAAGGATCTTTATCATAACATTCATTCCTCAGAGCATGTTTAGGTGAGTTTTTGTGAACCTGTCTGATCTCCTAGACTCCGAGTTGACCAAGGAGTGGGATATACTTTACTCATCTTCGTAACTCCAGAGTCTCGACAGTGCCTGGAACACAGCAGTTACTAAAATCAGTTTTATTAGATGAACCCAGTTAGTATCCGTGAGCTTATATTGCTAGTTATAAGTCTAACTTCTTGATTAGAAAACAAATACTTAACAATTGCATACTCACTTTGCCTTTCTGTTATTACTTATCTAATAACATATGTTCAAACCTGTACTTAAATCAGCATGGCTAGACAGGCAGACAGCAGTTGTTTATACTTATATTTGCCACAAAATTTTTTTCTTTGCTTGGCAGTTTTCTGAGAATTATCTGAGTGTGAATAGTATTTCTTCATGTGGCTCATCATGCCCAGAAAATTAAATATTTTTAATTAACATTTATAATCAGCTTTTCCTGTTCTTGGGTCTAGTGGTTTATATTCATTTAAACAAATTGAATTTTAAAGATAAATTAAACACTGCCTTTGTAAAGCCTTATTCAGATTGATTTTTTTCTCCAACCTCACATGCTTTATCAACCTATATTTCCATCATTCATTTATTCATTCACTCATTTAATAAATCACAGATATATTCAAAGCTAATACCTGTCATCTCTAGATAGGTCTAGAGATTTGTCAGGGGTAATGGACCTTTCTGGAAAACACTCTGCTTTGATTTTTTAAATTACAATGAGACAGAAATTTCAGGACATCAAGAGACATAGACTAGACAAAATGGTTTTACTATTCATTTATTTTCTGATCAAATTCAATCTTAAACAATATTCAGAAGTTAGTTGAACTATTTCTGGTCCTCTGCCTAAAGGTGAAATTATTCACTTGTCCTAGTGGGTCTAGGTTCCAAGTTATCATTATTCTTTTAAATAACTCTTGCAAAGGGGTGATTTCTGGCTCCTTCATCTCAGGGGAGAACTTATGGGTCTTTGGATGACATTCAAGCATAATTTTCTTACCTCAGTTTTGACGCTTCAGAGAAAATGTATCTCTATTTTTAAATAGAAATATGGAGCAAAAAATTTCTAGGTAACTAGAGGGTATTTGGTGTTCTCCTTCCTTATTGCAGTATGCAGTCTCTAGTTTTAGAAAATGGCACAAAGACCTTAAGGCAGCCTGTTTAGGACAGCAGTTACAATATATACAGTCTGCTAATGCCTCCAGCTTCCCACAAGAAGGGAGACTTGTTTCGAGTGGGTGTTGGTGGTGTGTTTTTCAGGCTTCATGGAAGAGATTTTTCTCAAGGATCTGCCATAGACAGGGATACAAATCCAAGTAATGCCTGGTTCTTTATCCCAGGTAGGATATACTGTAACTAGGAAAACATTTTGCCAGTGATTATAAAACAGTGTGGCAAATTCTTTTGAGTTAGTAATTTACTAGAATAGATAGTATTATTTTATCTTAAAATAATTTTCAAGGCTAAGGTTTCACCAAAGACAACTTGTAGATAAAGTGCTCTCCTAGAGTAATAGCCGATGAGCTATAATTTGGTCATATTTTTAAATAAGCTTTGCTTTCTAAGTTCTGTGGGAGATCTGAATTAGATTCTGATAACAAGCTAGGAAAAACCAGTAGAGACATCATTCAAGAATTTCAAAAATCTAGCTCTTGGGGACAATTTGCTGTGAGCAAAAAGCCATAAGTAACCCCCAATAGCATTGTTATATTACAGTGATTATAGTTCAGAGCTTGGGGCTTTGCAGTCAGACACACGGGGATTCAACTTCTGGATCCTTATTATGTGACTTTGGACAAGTTACTTAGCTATTCTAAGTATCGTTTCTTCACTGTGCGATGCTTCAGAAATTATTTTGAGGATTAAAGAGATTATGGTTTTAACAGTTCATGGTATAGTGCCTGGTACATAGTAAGCCCTCAAAATATATTTACTATAATATTTGTAGTTACTGCAATAATTCCCCAGAATTATTTAAATATTTGTTTAATTATCTAATTATTAAATATTGAATATTTTAAAATATTTCATATAATTTACAGTATATATATATTCAAGTAAGTGTCAAAATTAAAAAGTGAGATAAAGGTGTCAATGAAGGAATCATGGCAAGACACCCAGACCTCTGAAAGAATGGTCATCAATCTAGTCCTCAGCTATGGGCAGTGGGCGGGAGGGCAGGTAATTTGTTGAGATGCATCTTTTTAAATGGACTCAAAAGGATCAGGAGATGCTCCTACTTTTGGCTCATTTGTAGTGGAGACAATGCCATTTTTATAGTACAATTCACTACTCTGAGCACTTTCTTCTTATTTTATATCCTAGATGCCAATTTGGTCACTAGAAGTTTTCATGAGGAGCACTGAAGCAAATCAAAGAGAATTGCACTGTTTGGGGAATTTTTTTATCCAAGTTGCTTAAAAACCCATTAAAGTCTCCTGACCAAAAAGAGTATACCTTTCCAATAACTAGTGCACTTCAGAGTCTTTCTCCTTTGGTCATGCTGAATAAAAACATCTTTCCGATATTTTGTTCTTTTTCAGTATGTTTTCAGTACTCTATGAAGCCCACCATATTAGTTATCTATAGCTGCTGTAACAAATTACCACAAAGTTAGTGGCTTAAAACAACGTACGTTTTACAGTTCTGGAGGTCAGAAGTCTGGAAAGGGTCCATCAGGCTAAAATTTAAGTGTCAGCAGGGCTGTGTTTCTTCAGGAGGCTCTAGTGGACAATGTGTTTCCTTGCTTCTTCCAGCTTCTAGAACCCTGCCTGTATTGCTTAGTTCCTGGGTCCGTTCCATCTTCAAAGCCATCAGATTAATATTTCAAATCTATGTCTCTGGTTCTCCTGCCACTCTCTTTCACTTATAATGACTCAGGGTCCACCTGGGTAATACTTAACTCCCCATCTCAAGATCCTTAACTTAATCACATGTGCAAGATCTCTTTTGCCAAATAAAGTGACATACTCACAGGTTCTGAGGATTGGGGGCTGCACAGTTTACAGGGCATTATTCTGCCTACCGCAGCCATCTAGATAGTCTTTCTGTGGGTGTTGTAACACTGTTGATCAGATACTTACATTTTTCACATTTAACAATGGTGCAGTTATATTTCCAGACTGCTCTTTAAGCACTGATTTACGAGAAATCTGGTCCTTTAGGCAGGTTTCTGTAATAGCTCATTTTATTCCTTATGTGTTAAATTTACTGGTTCAATTCTTACAGGCTAATGTTAATTGACGTTCAAGTACTTCTTAGTTACCTACTAGAAGTCTCAAGGATGTAGGTCATATATTTAGAAATTTCTACCTGTAGGGGTGAGGACTTCTTTTCCAAAGTTTATCTTTTAAAGTTGCAAGTTTCATCCCTCCAAAAACTAAAAATAGAACTACCATATGATCCAGCAATTGCACTGCTGGGTATATATCCAGAAAAAAAACCCATCACTAATTTGAAAAGATACAAACACCCAGGTGTTCATAGAAGCACTATTTACAATAGCCAAGATGTGGAAACAACCCAGTGTCCATCAATAGATGAATGGGTAATGAAGTTGTATATATATAAAGTGGAGTATTACTCAGCTATAAAAAAGAATGAAATTCTCACAGATATAGAAAACAAACTAGTGGTTATTATTGAGGAGAAGAAAGAGGCGAGGGGAAATACAGGGGTAGGGGATTAAGAGGTACAAACAACTATGTACAAAATAGACAAGCAACGAGGATATATTGTATGGCACAAGGGATTATAGCCATTATCTTGTAGTAACTTTCAATGGAGTATAAATCTGTAAAAATACTGAATCACTATGCTTTATACCTGAAACTAATGTAATATTGTAAATCAACTATACTTCAAAAAAGAAAAATGAAGTTAAAAGTTTCAGTTACTTGGGAAATTTATTTCCCTGGAATTGCTGTTTTTCTAAGGATGCTAATTCAGTTAAATATTAATGTATCATAATAGTAGTTTTTAAAATTTTAATAATTACTTTAATCTGACTTTTTTAGATGTGCTTATGCTTTTCACTGTCAGTTTAGGTAAATTATACAATGAATTTTCCTTTTTGAGGGCCTTCCATATATTGATGCTATCTATATGTCTGCATTGATTTGATGAGATGTAATAGGTACTGTTATTATAGGATTTACTGTATTAAACAGCAAAATATAAGGACAGAATAAGAAACTTTTACCTGGGAGTGACTTCTAGATGGAATACAGGCAATATTTTATTGTGCTGTCTATTCATTTTATAAGTTCTGAACTAATGACTAAATTGCAGTAGCAGGAAAGCATGATCATGACAAGGTGAAGATAACTGGGAGAAAGGACTGAGAAGAAAGAAGGGTATTTTTGTGCTTTGGACCAGCCCTCCAAATAAATAAAAATTACCTACATGAAATCTCAGGCAAATAGCTTTACATCATATTAAATAATTTAACTAATTGACAATGCAGCTAGCAAAATGATAGCATTAATTTTAAATTGTATTTTGAGTGTCATCGTTGTAAGTGCTTCCTTTTTCATTGTGTTATGTACCTGGGGGCTATTCTGTCCAATTAAATACTCTTAAAATGTGTAATCTTAGGCCAAGGCCTGCCTCCAAGTCTATCAAAAAAGCAAATGTTATAGGAATTCCTTTCATAGAAGGCAAAGTTTCAAAGGTATATGTCTTGATGCTGTCTTCTAATATATATGTATTGCTTTTAGAAGTTGTACTAAGTCTTCTGAACCATTAAGCTAATGCACTTGGTATCTTACGGATACCAAGTATGAAAAATTATAACTTGGGGACCTATTTATAGTACCCATTTTTTAAAATAAATGTGATACATTTGATTATTTTTTTTGCAATCTACTTTTTAAAATGTTGACAGTTTTATTTTAAAAAATTTTTTATATAGCAGGTTCTTATTATCTATTTTATACATATTAGTGTATATATGTCAATCCCAATCTTCCAAATCATCCCACCACCACCCCCCGCCCACTTACCCCCCCTTGCTGTCCATACGTTTGTTCTCTACATCTGTGTCTCTATTTCTGCCCTGCAAACCAGTTCATCTGTACCATTTTTCTAGGTTCCACACATATGCGCTAATATACGATATTTGTTTTTCTCTTTCTGACTTACTTCACTCTGTATGACAGTCTCTAGATCCATCCATGTCTCTACAAATGACATAATTTCATTCCCTTTCATGGCTGAGTAATATCCCATTGTATATATGTACCACATCTTCTTTATCCATTCATCTGTTGATGGGCATTTAGGTTGCTTCCATGACCTGGCTATTGTAAATAATGCTGCAATGAACATTGAGGTGCATGTGTCTTTTTGAATTATGGTTTTCTCTGGATATATGCCAGTAGTGGGATTGCTGGGTCATATGGTAATTCTATTTTTAGTTTTTTAAGGAACCTCCATACTGTTCTCCACAGTGGCTGTATCAATTTACATTCCCACCAACAGTGCAAGAGGGTTCCCTTTTCTCCACACCCTCTCCAGCATTTCTTGTTTGTAGATTTTCTGATGATGCCCATTCTAACTGGTGTGAGGTGATACCGCATTGTAGTTTTGATTTGCATTTCTCTAATAATTAGTGATGTTGGGCAGATTTCATGTGCTTCTTGGCCATCTGTATGTCTTCTTTGGAGAAATGTCTATTTAGGTCTTCTGCCCATTTTTGGACTGGGTTGTTTGTTTTTTTAATATTGAGCTGCATGAGCTGTTTATAAATTTTGGAGATTAATCCTTTGTCTGCTGATTCGTTTGCAAATATTTTCTCCCATTCTGAGGGTTGTCTTTTCATCTTGCTTATGGTTTCCTTTGTTGTACAAAAGCTTTTAAGTTTCATTAGGTCCCATTTTTTTATTTTTGCTTTTATTTCCATTACTCTAGGAGGTGGGTCAAAAAAGATCTTTCTGTGATTTATGTTATGTTTTCCTCTGAGACTTTTATAGTGTCCCGTCGTACATTTAAGTCCTTAATCCATTTGGAGTTTATTTTCGTGTATGGTGTTAGGAAGTGTTCTAATTTCATTCTTTTACAGGTAGCTGCCTAGTTTTCCAAGCACCACTTATTGAAGATACTGTCTTTTCTCCATTGTATATCCTTGCCTCCTTTGTCATAGATTAGTTGACCATAGGTGCTTGGGTTTATCTCTGGGCTTTCTATCCTGTTCCATTGATCTACATTTCTGGTTTTGTGCCAGTACCATACTGTCTTGATTACTGTAGCTTTGTAGTATAGTCTGAAGTCAGGGAGCCTGATTCCTCCAGCTCTGTTTTTCTTTCTCAAGATTGCTTTGGCTATTTGGGGTCTTTTGTGTTTCCATACAAATTGTGAAATTTTTTGTTCTAGTTCTGTGAAAAATGCCAGCAGTAGTTTGATAGAGATTGCATTGAATCTGTAGTCATTCCTTTGGGTAATATAGTCGTTTTCACAATGTTGATTCTTCCAATCCAAGAACATGGTATATCTCTCCATCTGTTTGTATCATGTTTAATTTCTTTCATCAGTGTCTTATAGTTTTCTGCATACAGGTCTTTTTTCTCCTTAGGCTTATTCATAGGTATTTTATTCTTTTTATTGCAATGGTAAATGGGAGTGTTTCCTTAATTTCTCTTTCAGATTTTTTGTTGTTAGTGTACAGGAATGCAAGAGATTTCTGTGCATTAATTTTGTATCCTGCAACTTCACCAAATTCATTAATTAACTCTAGTAGTTTTCTGGTGGCATCTTTAGGGTTACCTATGTATAGTTATCATGTCATCTACAAACAGTGACAGTTTTACTTCTTTCCCAATTTGGATTCCTTTTATTTCTTTTTCTTCTCTGATTGCCATGGCTAGGACTTCCAAAACTATTTTGGACAATACTGGCAAAAGTGGACATCCTTGTCTTGTTCCTGATCTTAGAGGAAATGCTTTCAGTTTTTCACCATTGAGAATGATGTTTGCTGTGGGTTTGTCATATATGGCCTTTATTATGTTGAGGTAGGTTCCCTCTGTTCCCACTTTCTGGAGAGTTTTTATCATACATGGGTGTTGAATTTTGTCAAAAGCTTTTTCTGCATCTATTGAGAATATCACATGGTTTTTATCCTTCAGTTTGTTAATGTGGTGTATCACATTGATTGGTTTGCATATATTGAAGAATCCTTGCATCCCTGGGATAAATCCCACTTGATCATGGTGTATGATCCTTTTAATGTGTTGTAGCATTCTGTTTGCTAGTATCTTGTTGAGGATTTTTGCATCTATATTCATCAGTGATATTGGTCTGTAATTTTCTCTTTATTTTCAAAATTTTATTTATTTATTTATTTTGGCTGCGTTGGGTCTTCGTTGTTGCACATGGGCTTTCTCTAGTTGCAGAGAGCTGGGCACACTTTTCGTGTGGTTTATGGGCTTCTCATTGTGGTGGCTTCACTTGTTGCGGAGCATGGACTCTAGACGCACGAGCTTCAGTAGTTGTGGCTCGTGGGCTCTAGAGCACAGGCTCAGTAGTTGTGACATGTGGGCTTAGTGCTCCATGGCATGTGGGATCTTCCCAGACCAGGGCTCGAACCTGTGTCTCCCGCATTAGCAGGTAGATTCTCAACCACTGTGCCACCAGGGAAGCCCTGTAATTTTCTTCTTTTGGAGTATTTCTCTCTGGTTTTGGTATCAGGGTGATGGTAGCCTCCTAGAATGAGTTTGGCAGTGTTCCCTCCTCTGCAATTTTTTGGAAGTTTGAGAAGGATGGGTGTTAGCTCTTCTCTAAATGTTTGATAGAGTTCACCTGTGAAGCCATCTGGTTCTGGACTTTTGTTTGTTGGAAGATTTTTAATCACAGTTTCAATTTCATTACTTGTGATCAGTCTGTTCATATTTTCTATTTCTTTCTGGTTCAGTCTTGGAAGGTTATACCTTTCTAAGAATTTGTCCATTTCTTCCAGGTTGTCCATTTTATTGGCATAGAGATGTTTTTAGTAGTCTCTTACGATGCTTTGTATTCCTGCAGTGTCCATTGTAACTTCTCCTTTTTCATTTCTAATTTTATTGGCTTGAGTCCTCTGCCTCTTTTTCTTGATGAGTCTGGCTAAAGATTTATCAGTTTTTTTCATCTTCTCAAAGAACCAGCTTTTAGTTTTATTGATCTTTGCTATTGTTTTCTTTGTTTCTATTTCATTTATTTCTGCTCTGATCTTTATGATTTCTTTCCTCCCAACTTTGGGTTTTGTTTGTTCTTCTTTCTCTAGCTTCTTTAAGTGTAAGCTTAGATTGTTTATTTGAGGTTTTCCTGTTTCTTGAGGTAGGCTTGTATTGCTATAAACTACCCTCTTAGAACTGCTTTTGCTGCATCCCATAGGTTTTGGATTGTTGTGTTTTCATTGTAATTTGTCTCTAGGTATTTTTTTACTTTGATTTCTTCAGTGATCTCTTGGTTATTTAGTAACGTATTGTTTAACCTCCATGTGTTTGTTTTTTTACGTTTTTTTCCCCTGTAATTGATGTCTAATCTCATAACCTTGTGGTCAGAAAAGATGCTTGATGTGATTTCAATTCTCTTAAATGTACTGAGGCTTTATTTGTGACCCAATATGTGATCTATCCTGGAGAATGTTCTGTGTGCACTTGATAAGAAAGTGTAATCTGCTGTTTTTGGATGGAACGTCCTATAAATATCAATTAAATCTATCTGGTCTACTGTGTCATTTAAAGCTTCTGTTTCCTTCTTAATTTTCTGTTTGGATGATCTGTCCATTGGTGTAAGTGAGGTGTTAAAGTCCTCCACTATTTTTGTGTTACTGTCGATTTCCTCTTTTATAGCTGTTAGCAGTTGCCTTATGTATTGAGGCGCTCCTATGTTGGGTGCATATATATTTATAATTGTAATATCTTCTTCTTGGATTGATCCCTTGATCATTATGTAGTGTCCTTCCTTGTCTCTTGTAACATTCTTTATTTTAAAGTCTATTTTACCTGATATGAGTATTGCTATTCCAGCTTTCTTTTTTTTTTTTTTTTTTTGCGGTACGCGGGCCTCTCACTGCTGTGGCCTCTCTCTTGGTGGAGCACAGACTCCGGACGTGCAGGACCAGCGGCCATGGCTCACAGGCCCAGTCGCCCCACGTCACGTGGGATCTTCCCGGACCAGGGCATGAACCCGTGTCCCCTGCATCAGCAGGCAGACTCTCAACCACTGCACCACCAGGGAAGCCCCCCCCAGCTTTCTTCTGATTTACATTTGCATGGAGTATCTTTTTCCATCCCCTCACTTTCAGTCTGTATGTGTCCCTAGGTCTGAAGTGATCTCTTGTAGATAGCATATATATGGGTCTTGTTTTTTTATCCCTTCAGTGAGCCTGTGTCTTTTGGTTGGAGCATTTAATCCATTCACGTTTAAGGTAATTATCGATATGTATGTTCCTATTACCATTTTCTGAATTGTTATGGGTTTGTTTTTTAGGTCCTTTTCTTCTCTTGTGTTTCCCATTTAGAGAAGTTCCTTTAGCATTTGTTGTAGAGCTGGTTTGGTGGTGCTGAATTCTCTTTGCTTTAGCTTGTTTGTAAAGCTTTTGATTTCTCTGTCCAATCTGAATGAAATCCTTGCTGGGTAGAGTAATCTTGGTTGTAGGTCCTTCCCTTTCATCACTTTAAATATATCATGCCATTCCCTTCTGGCTTGCAGAGTTTCTGCTAGGAAATCAGCTGTTAACCTTATGGGAGTTCCCTTGTATGTTATTTGTCATTTTTCTCTTGTTGCTTTTAATAATTTTCCTTTGTCTTTAATTTTTGTCAATTTGATTACTATGCGTCTTGGCATGTTTCTCCTTGGGTTTATCCTTCCTGGGGCTCTCTGTGCTTCCTGCACTTGGGTGGCTATTTCCTTTCTCATATTAGGGAAGTTTTTGACTATAGTCTATTCAAATATTTTCTTGGGTCCTTCCTCTGTCTCTTCTCTTTCTGGGGCGCCTATATTGTGCATATTGCTGTGTTTAATGTTGTCCCAGAAGTCTCTCAGGCTGTCTTTATTTCTTTTTATTCTTTTTTCTTTATTCTGTTCTGTGGCCATGAATTCCATCATTCTGTCTTCCAGGTAACTTATCCGTTCTTCTGCCTCAGTTATTCTGCTCTTGATTCCTTCTACTCTGTTTTTCATTTTAGTTATTGTATTGTTCACCTCTGTTTTTTTGTTCTTTAATTCTTCTAGGTGTTGGTTCTTTAATTCTTCTAGGTTTTTGTTAAAATTTTTGCATTTTCTTGATCTTTGCCTCCATTCTTTTTTTGAGATCCTGGATCATCTTCACCATCATTATTGTGAATTCTTTTTCTGGAAGGTTGCCTATCTCCACTTCATTTAGTTGTTTTTCTGGGGTTTTATCTTGTTCTTTCATCTGGTACATAGTTCTCTGCCTTTTCATTTTGTCTGTCTTTCTGTGAATGTGGTTTGCATTCAACAGACTGCAGAATTGTAGTTCTTCTTGCTTCTGCCCTCTATAGTATCGATTCTTTCTTCACTAGAATAACACGTTTTCAGTGACTTTGGACTTCTCTGAGATAACATGAGGTCTAGGCTGCAGAGATAACTTGATGGTATGAAGTAGCTAATGTAATATAATTATATGTCTTGATTGCTTCCTATATACTGTGTTTCCCACTTAATCATCATAATAATCTTGTAAGGAATGAGCTGGAAACCCCACTTTCCAGATAAGAAAATTGATGTTTAGACAGATGTTCAAATACTTACTTTAGTTTTTAAAAAAATTAATATAAACAAGTAGATCTCTTCTCAGCCACATGACTATCTGCTCTCAAGTTTCTTTCCAGATTATCTACTCTCTCCAATTATTACACAGTGCTTTACTCTAAATATTCTATATTGTATCCCATGTTCAAGGTATCAATATTTTGTGTTCTTGTAACCCATGCATATTGGTTTCCTTAGGGTTGCTGTAAGAAAGTGCCATATACTGGATGACTTAAGAGAATGGAAATTTATTATCTTACAATTCTGGAGAAGTTCAAAATCTAGGTATCTGCGGGGCCATGCTCCGCTAAGACACTTAGTAGACTCCTTCCTTGTCTGGTTTTGGTGGCTGTTGGTGGCTGTCAGTCTGCTGCTTGGCTTGCAACTGCAGCCTGTGTCATCACATGGCATTTTCCCAGTGTGTCTGTGTTTTCACATGGTATTCTCCTTACTGTGTCTCTCCTCCTCGTATAAGGACAGCAGTCATATCAGAATAAGGCCCTACCCTACTCTAGTATGACCTCATCTGAACTAATTATGTGGGTTACAGCTCTAGTTTCAAATAAGGTAATATTCTGAAGACCTGGGGGTTAGAATTTCAACATACCTTTGTTGGGGGACACAATTCAACCCATAACACCATGTGTACTATATTTGGAAAAACAGAATTATTTTTATGAATTGTGGTTTTTTTGTTTTGTTTTTTTGCGGTATGCGGGCCTCTCACTGTTGTGGTCTCTCCCGTTGCGGAGCACAGGCTCCGGATGCGCGGGCTCAGCGGCCATGGCTCACGGGCCCAGCCACTCCACAGCATGTGGGATCTTCCCAGACTGGGGCACAAACCTGTGTCCCCTGCATCGGCAGGCAGACTCTCAACCACTGCGCCACCAGGGAAGCCCTATGAATTGTGTTTTTTTGGCATTATGTTCTCAACTTTGTATCAAAGAACTAATGATTGTATGAAAACAATTATTGTACTTTTTATAAATGAGCTGTTTTGTAAGTTTGTCCCAAGAACAACTAGTTTTTCAAGATGCTCTAAGAAAAGTGGAGTGCATGATCAAATAATGGTGAGATTAACTGAATGTTAGTCTACATTTTATGTACCCTTCTTGGAGACCTAGTACTCCTTAAGATATTAAAGTCATTCAGAAGTCCTGTGTGAAATATATTGAACCTAACCTTAAGTTCCCCAAATGTCTTAGATGTCGGAAACTCTTAATTATGTTAACACAGTACTTTGTACAACTGTTTTGGAAAATGACAAATCAGGGAATCACAACATATATACTATTGTCCCTTTTCATTAGGAATATGGAAAGGTTAATTTACGTTCTTATGCTTCAGTTTTCTCAACTGTAAAATAAGAATAATAATTACAGTTATAGCAGAAAAATGATTGAGACTATTAAGTAAGGTAAAACAGGCAAAGAGTATGACCCAGTATTGGACCATAAAAAGTATTCAATGCATGTTTATCATTAATGTGATTTAGTCTTATATTTAGTCAATATTTGTCACTAGGCATTAACCCAGAGTGATGTTGAGATCCATCAAACAAGAGGACCATACTTATTAGCTTGAACACAATTTCTATATAATTCACAGAATAAAGAGAACATACTTTTTATTCTCAGAGTATTTAAGTATTTTAGCTTTTTACAGCAATATCTCAAGAAAAAATATTATATTAGAATCTATGTAATATGTATAATAATGGAGGAAATCATGCAGTATATTTTAGGGAGAGTTTTTTGGAGGATGAGTAAAATTAAGAAGGTTCTTCATTCAGAATACTAGTCACTGTACTGTTAAAAAGTTAAGTGAAAGGCTTCCCTGGTGGCGCAGTGGTTGAGAGCCTGCCTGCCGATGCAGGGGACATGGGTTCGTGCCCCGGTCTGGGAGGATCCCACATGCCATGGAGTGGTTGGGCCCGTGAGCCGTGGCCACTGAGCCTGAGCGTCTGGAGCCTGTGCTCCGCAGCGGGAGAGGCCACAACAGAGAGAGGCCCGCATACCAGAAAAAAAAAAAAAAAAAAAAAGTTAAGCCCCTGGAGCAATTGAAAAATATAAGGCTGAGAGAACTTGTAATAAAAGCCTCAGAATGCTGTGCTTTGGATTTTTGTGTGTTTCCTCCTTTTGTCCTTTATGTCAGGTATTTAGTTGCCAATTTCTTTTTTTCTGTTTCCTAGGTGCTCTATTCTATCGCTTATTTCAACCCTTGCTCTTTTAAAATACACTATAAACTGGAAAGCTGATAATGCGAGTCATTCAATTCTTTCCAAAATAATAAAGATGGCTGAAAGCTTTTTTTTTCTTCTGCAGATTTTTGAGTATATTTTTCTACATGGTTGAAATTGCTAGCTTCATAATCTCTACCAAGTTGGTAAAATGTTACTGAGTTATGTCCCTTAAAATGATTATTTTTGTGTAAGCTAAAGATAAGCACCCAGCTACCACTTCACTATTATTTCTTAGTTTCTGAATGTCCCTCTTACCCCATCAGTTCCTTATAATCTCTCCGCTTGCTACCACCATGCTTCTTACAGCTAGACCACTTGAGTCACCAGCTTGTCCTCCTGCCCCTTAGAGGATATGGACTGCTCTGCCAGCACAACTTGATATTGTATGACAGTTCTTTCTTGGAAGAGTTGCAGATTTTGCTTGGGGTCTCCCTTGGATATTTAAAAATGTCACTTTCTTCTTTGTCAGTCATTTCACTCAGAAGAATCATAATTCTAAAAGGATGGTTAGAAATTTTCCATTCAGGTCTTTCTAAATTCAAAAATCTTCACACTCATTTCTTAACCATTAAATATATTAAATTTTGTCTGGCTGTTTGTGGATATGTCATTTGAGGGAATTATTATTTATTTATTTATTTGTTAATAAAGAATTCTAGTTAAATGAAGGCCATACACCAGGTATATATTATCAATTTTCAAAGGGCTCATAGAATAAGAATGTATGGTAGTAAAAAGAGTTTGCTACAGATATTTCTTTTTTGTTTAATAAATGTTTAGTCATCATTTGGTGAGTCAAGGTCATAATTTTAACAACACTTTACTATTATATTTAGAAATATGGATTAGTATTTAATAATCTGCCAAGTAAAATCATTTGTCCTTGCTAGTACTTTACATACACTGTTTCATTTAATCTTTCATTGGCCATAGGAATTTGGCTTTATTATCTCATATATTGCATATAATGAAGCCAAGGTTCAAGGGTTTAACTTGTTCTTCCCAGTAGATAGATGACAGGGCTGGGATTTCATTTCACAGTCACCTGAAGCCTCAGAGTAAATGTTTCCTACTCTACCATACTGCTTCTAATGACACAGGGTAAAGAAAAATCAGAGAAGAGGTGAGACCAGATTAACTCTTGAAGTATGAGAATTTGGTAGGCAGTGTGAGAAAGTAGGTAACAGACTAGAAAGCTTAAAATTGTTAGAGTAGGTGGTAAATAATTATTGAAGGATTTGATCCACGGTGATGGAATGTCATGGTGAAAATAGTGAATTAAAAAAAAATTGATGTGATGTCTATGTCAGGGTAACTAGAAAGAGGTAGTGTTTGAACATTAAAATGAATTAGGAGTTTATTGTAGTAGTTGAGACGAGAATGATGAAAACCTTGCCTAAGTTAATAAAAGAGGAGATTTTGGAAGGCAGTGTCTTTAGAACTTATTTGGGGATGAAAGAGATGAAAGAGAAAATGAAGATGCTGAAATTTGTATTTTAAGTAATTGAAAGGATTTTGATAACATTGATTGAAGTAAGGAAACAATGTAAAGCAGTACTTTGCTGAGGAAGAAAAAGTAATGTATTTAGAGAATTGTGGGTTGATGGTTGGACAATACAGTGGAATCTCTAGTGGATTATTAGATGGAACTGAACTCAAGTGTTGGCTGAGGATTAAGAAGACAAATTTGATAGTCTTCTATATGCATTTAACATCCAAGATTTGTGTTCTCATATTTATTTAGTTGTTATGCTTAATTCAAACATTTAAATACCCAACTTGAGCTCTTAAAATTAACCTGAGAACAGAAACATTTGTAAATACAATATGTAAATTTGAGGATAAAAATAATGTGACAAGAAGCACAGATGGGATGCACTTGAATCACTTGAATTTTTTTCAAAAATTTTACTTCAGCTTTTTTTCTTTTTGGTCAAATCTGTCATTGCCATAGATATTTATTCTCCTAAATCCTTTTCTTACATTTGATATTTTATAGATCATGTTTGAGTTAAGTAAAGAGAAGAGCCATATCTTTCAGTGCATAAAATTATGCTTGGAAGTTAACTATCCAGACTATATTTTGCTCTTGAAAGATATCCAGTATATCCTTTGCATGCTATGCTGACTACCAAATATTTGTCCATTTTCTATCTTAATCTCAGAACTGATATCCACTGTATTTTCACCTCCTCATCCTTGGATGCTATCCCAGTGTGGGGAGAGGAAGAGGGTATACAGAATATAATGAAGAAAGCAGAAATGTCTCAATCTAGATGAGATGTATTATATTTTTCTATTGACTATAACCTTACCAAGAAGTG
Organism: Monodon monoceros; assembly: GCF_005190385.1. Lineage (NCBI taxonomy): Eukaryota > Metazoa > Chordata > Mammalia > Artiodactyla > Monodontidae > Monodon > Monodon monoceros. The sequence goes on from NW_021703777.1 coordinate 69,416,469, forward strand.
CAAAATATAAGTTGATCTCAAAGAAAGCAGGGCTGTCAAAATATCATGCCAATCTTCTAGCGTAGCCACCCATTTCTTCTACTCTTGTTTAGTTTCCTCTAAAACTTGTGCGCAGAATGGCTCAGAGCATAAAGATGTGCTTTGGAATGAGAAGAACTGTACTATTGGTTGTTCTCTGGAGGAAACTGGGCAAGCTCTTCAAAATAGTCATAACTAGGTGCAGCGGCCGAGTCAGGAGTGGCTGCAGAGAAAGAGTTTGGTGCGATGTCTCACACCATTTTGCTGGTAACAGCCTACCAAGAGGCCGGAAGGCAGAACTTATGCTGACTATGAATCTGTGAATGAATGCATGGAAGGTGTTTGTAAAATGTATGAAGAACATCTGAAGAGAATGAATCCCAACAGCCCCTCTATCACATATGATATCAGTCAGTTGTTTGATTCTATTGATGACCCGGCAGACCTCAGCTGCCGTGTTTACTGAGCTGATACCCAGACAAACCAGCCTTATGGCAAAGACTGGATTAAAGAGAAGATCCAGGTGCTCCTTTGTCGACAGGCACAACAGGCCAGGAAAGAGTTGAGTTTGGAAGCATTAGGGGGACGGGGTGGGCTTGGAACACAGCTGTGTACAGTGTGCTGCAGTGGAAGTTTTGTATTATAGTAATCCTGTTTCCATTTTGGTGCACTCTAGCCAGGATTGAATGTATTAGATGAAATGTGAGGATCTTGTTCAGTCTGAAACCCCCTTTCCCCCCCTGCCCCCTCCTTTTTTTTTTTTACTTAAACATTTTTATGATGATTTAGATGGAAGTTGGTTTCTGTCAGTTAATGTTGGTTCCAATCCTTCAAACTGTTCCTATCTGCTTTATAACATTCACTGTACTAACCCTTCTTCACATTGGGGTGGGGGGTGGTGATGCGGTTTAGTTATGTCCTCAAGAAAAAGTCTTAGTGAAAAACAAATAAATGTTCTTTAGCTAAAAAAAAATACTCATAACTAGAGAGATGATTGGTTAATTCATCCCCAAGTTAACATTGACCACCATTAAGAAACTTCTTGGTTTTTAGCTTGGGTTAAGAGAAGAATGGATAATACTTTTTTTCTTGCTATGTGGGGCTATTTGAGTAGAGTTCCAGAGGACGAAACAAGAAAATTAGAAGAGTGACATGAATTATGACCATGCCCTATTCTACTCTTGCTTGATTTTAACAACCTGGCTAATCAGATCTTTTACCCTTAATAGGAGCACATTTTGCAATTATTTTTTGACCTAAGACCATGCATGAGTGTTTTAAATCCTTTTTCTGCTATTGTTTTGGTTGGAACAAAAGCTGGTAAATATCATTAATTTTAGATCCTAGAATGTAGAAATCCAGACCTAAATTAAGAAGCTCATGAAATTTAAATTTTGAAAAATAAAATTGCAGTTATTTACTTTGAACTGTACTTTCTTTAGGCTTTCAAAGCAGCTTTGTCCTAAACAACCCAAAATATTTTACTTCAAACCTTGCCACATGAAGGTGAACCGTGATTATTATGAAACAAGAGAGGCATTTAGCACCTGAAATCTGACCTAAATTCTTCTTACTTGTTTAAAGTGAGATTGCTTGACAAGCTTCATTACTTTTATGTGACTTCAAACATGAAATTAAACATAAAATGATAGAATCTTGAATGAATGTGAGTTAGGAGATTTCTTGAAATGCAAAATATGAGGATTTTATGAATCAACTTCCCAATTTCTCTCTCTCACTACTGCCCTGCTTGTCTGTCACAGGCCAGCTCTTGAGGTCATTCAGTCTATTTCCTCTTCTGGAGTCTATCTCCTTAGACCTAAGGCAAAACTTAGATCATACTCAAGGGCATGCTGATGATCCAGGAGAAACTCTATACAGGTTTACACAATTAGTACCTCATTAAAGAATGATGTATAGACTATAATATAGAAATGTAAAATGTCCTACGTTTGTCCTCTTGGCAAGGGCAGGCTCATGTAGATACTGCTGGTGTCCTAGGCAACATTTCCTTCATTGGTATTTAAACGTTTTTCTACTTATGACTTTTATATAGAGAGGTAGGAACAAGACATGAAATATAATAACACGCAAGGAATTTAATGTCTGGATTTAAGGACAATTGTATATTAGGAAAAACGTTATTTATGGCCTTCTAGGAAACAATTTCAATATATGACATTTCAGAGATGACCATTTCTTTGCAAAATGCAGATATCTTGTATTGAAATGGAAACTACACATTTTTCAACATCAATAAAATGATTTCTATTTTAGAGATTAATCAATTGAACCTATAAAGATATTGAATCTATGAGATGGGAATGGATCCTCCTTTTTGTAACAACCGAATCCAGTGCAATATGGAGGGCAAGCAGCTCTCTTGAAGGAATACAAAGCAAATTATGAATAAAAAACTCAGTACAAAAGTGAATGTATCTTTCACATGAGAAAATAAATTGCAACAAATTGCACATTTAAAAAAGATGACAAATGTTGAAAACATCCCAAAATCTGAAGTGAGAGAGTGACGTGAACATTGGTGGTTACACTACCAAATGTAAAATAGATAGCTAGTGGGAACCAGCTGCACAGCACAGGGAGATCAGCTTGGTGCTCTGTGACCACCTAGAGGGGTGGGATAGGGAGGGTGGAAGGGAGACGCAAGAGGGAGGAGATATGGGGATGTATGTATATGTATAGCTGATTCACTTTGTTATAAAGCAGAAACTAACACACCATTGTAAAGTAATTATACTCCAATAAAGATGTTAAATAATTGTTAATTGTTTACAAAAGTTACTTTTTAATTACATTTTATGGCTGCATACTCTTAGTGTCTGTTATGGGCTGAATTGTGTTCCCCCAAAATTTGTGTGTTGAGACCCTCACCCCTAGTTATCTCAGAATGAAGATAGGGCCTTCAAGTTAAAATGAGGCCTGTAGGGTGGACCCTAATCCAATCTGATTGGTGTCCTTTGAAGAAGAGGAGATTAGGACACACAAAGGGACACCAGGAATGTGTGCTCACAGAGAAAGGACCATGTGAAGACTCAGTCACAAGGTTGCCATCCGCAAGGCAAGGAGGGAGACCCAAGGAAACACCAAACCTGCTGACACCTTGATTTTGGACTTCCAGCCTCTAGAACCACAAGAAAATAAATTTCTTTTGTTTAATCCACCCAGTCTGTGATATTTACTGTAGCAGCCCTAGCAAACTAATAGAATGCCTCCACCTTCTACCTACTAAAAGGGTTTTGTAATATTTTCTATAGGAAAAATGAGAGAAAATTCCGCTTTTCCTCTTGTATGACTGAAATTGAAATATACTTTTTTATCATTGAGATGCATAAACCATGTGACTTTACACACAGATGTACTCACATTATGATCAGCAAACAGAGTAATTCTGATAAATTCTATTTTGCTCAACTCGAAACCTGCCAAAATACGCTTTTATGCTTACATATGCTCATTGTTGAGTATCTTGACAAGAGATACCTTCCATTTTAACTGCGTTGATAAATTTTCCATTTTCATTTTTACATTAAAATGTTCGATAAGTGAAAGAATTTCTCACAGATTAGCTTCTGGCTCCATTCATTGACAATCTTGTTTCTCCTTCACTGACCACATACTTTTAATAGTGGGTGGCAAAGGACACAATTATATCATGATATAATCTTCAGTCTATGCCTTTGTGTTTCAAAGCTGAGTAAGTTGTGCTGGTGGACAGTAGAAGTGTTCTTAGAAGCCATTTGTACTCTGGAATGGGTAATATAATGGAAGCTACTTAAAATTTCAGCATATCAGACAGCATGCATTCCTAATTCAAATTCCCCTTAGCCAGATTCCTGAGGTGCTCACAAACACTTCAGTGTGACAGAAATCAACATAGGAAAAGACAGCAATTAGAATCAATTGCAGTTAAGATATCTTTTGCAAATTTTATGAAGATCTAAGTGTAAATCCATTGAAGCTTAAGCGTTAGTAGCTTCTGGGTAAGCTGGCTTCTGTGACTCAAGAGTTTTGCTTAAATTCACACAGCAGTTAATGGTGGCACTATTGAGGTCTCTTTCTCTATGTAGTTTTATTTTTCTTTTCTAAAGCATGGATTTATGCATTTTTATTCTTTCTTATATATTTAAATGTCATATGGCAATTTCAGTTAAATAGTAATTAAATACTGATATTCTGTTAAGGATTCTAATGCCAAGAGGAAGTAGAGTCTTGGAATATTTGCATTAATAGATTATTGTTTATATTCATTACTCTGTTGAGCTAAGGGCTGTGCATAAAAGAGAAAATATGCATTTGAGGTTGACAGGCTTAAATTCAGAGATACTAAAATGAAAAAGCAGATAGCAGCATGACTAAAATCTAAGAAGTTAAAAATGTAACTCCCTGAATTAGCCTTTATTTTGTTGTTGTTCTCTGGTTAAATCTTTCTTACTGTATATTCAAGTGCCAGGTGTACTTTACCTTTGTAAATTCAATTTTTGACCTAGAAAATAGATTTTCATTCAAAAATTTAGGATTTTTTTTAAATTTGAGAGCTTGATATAACTAAGGGAATCTTTGTTGGATTACCTTATGCTTCATCGTATATTTCAGTTTGTGGAAATTCATGGTCCTTTGTGTAAAATTATTTTGGGAGAGCTATGCTGCTCCTGGCAGTGTAAAAAACAGATTCATTTATTCAATACCATAATAATGTTGTAGCTTCTGGAGGGAGCAGTGTAGGTATTTTGAGGCTTAGAGAGAATATTAAGGAAATGGCAATAAGAGGGGATGCCTAAATAGAGTAGTAACTAATGCCATTAGTTAAGATTTAGTGTGTACTGTGTCCTGTGTTAAATGTTTTACATGTCTTAACTCATTTATTCCTTAACATAACTGCAACATAAGCAATATTTCCTTCTCATTTGATAGATGAGGAGATCAAGGCTCAGAGAGGTAAAGTAACTTGCACAAACGTGGCTTATACCCACAGGATTCTGACTTGAAAGCCCAAATACCTAACCTTTGGCCTGTACTGCCCCACTTTCTTTGGCAGTGAGTCAGTGACAGCTATAAGAAGATGCACACAAGAGGAACACACTGAAAAAAACAAGGATGAAAACTTCAGGCATTTCAGAGAGTTCTAAAGGATTCTTGCTTCTGATATGGTGATTAGAGGAAAAGTACTGAATGTGTGAATTGTAAAGTCTTGTTTGAAAGCACTTATCACCGTAAGTCTGCAGCATTTATTTATCATACCAAACTGCATCTTAAGAAACTCATGATCAAAACAAAATCATGAAATTTATCCATATTGAACTGAAACAAAGTAGCCGTATAGTGAATTCCCATGAGATTGATTGAGCTTGCAGAATTGAAGGTACTAAAAGAGCTGCTTTTTAAATCTTGTTTTTGAAGTATAGTTGATATACAATATTATTTTAGTTTCAGGTGTACAGCATAGAGATTCTGTATTTTTATATATTATACTCCATATAAAGTCATTACAGAACAATGGCTATAATTCCCTGTGCTGTACAAGGATAAAAATATTCCTTGTTTTTTATCTATTTTATGCATAGTAGTTTCTATCTCCTGATCCCCTACTCCTATTTTGCCCCTTCTTCTTCCGTCTCCCCTCTGGTAAGCACTAGTTTGTTATCTATATCTGTGAGTCTGTTTCTGTTTTGCTATGTACATTCATATGCTTTATTTTTCAGATTCCACATATAAGTGATATCATATAGTATTTGTCTTTCTCTGACTTATTTCACTAAGCATAATATTCTCAAGGTCCATCCACATTGCTGCAAATGGCAGAATTTCATTCTTTTTTACGGCTAATATTCCACTGTATATATATATACCACATCTTTTTTATCCATTTGTCTGATGGGTTGCTTCCATGTCTTGGCTATTGTACTTGGCTATAGTGCTGCTATGGACATTGGGGTACATGTATATTTTTGAATTAGTGTTTTTGTTCTTTCTGGATATATACCCAGCAGTGGAATTGCTGGATCATATGGTAGTTCTATTTTTAATTTTTTGAGGGACCTCCATACTGTTTTCCACAGTGGCTGCACTAATTTACAATCCCACCAACAGTGCACTAGGGTTCTCTTTTCTCTACATATTCACCAACATTTGTTATTTGTGGACTTTTTGGTGAGCCATTTTGACAGGTGTGAGGTGATATCTTATTGTGGTTTTGATTTGCATTTCTCTAATAATTAGCAAGGTGGGCATTTTCTCATGTGCCTGTTAGCCATCTGTTTGTCTTCTTTGGAAAAATGTCTGTTTAGGTCTCTGTCAAATTTTTAATCAGTTTATTTGTTTTTTATTGTTGAGTTGTATGAGCTGTTTATATATTTTGGATAGTAAATATTATACTATTATATATTTGGATAGTAAATAGATCACTTGCAAATATTTTCCATAGGTTGTCCTTTCATTTTGTCAATGGTTTCCTTTGCTGTGCAAAAGCTTTTAAGTTTAATTAGGTCCCATTTGTTTATTTTTACTTTTATTTCTTTTGTCCTAGGAGACAGATCCAAAAAAAATTCCTATGATTTATATCAAAGAGTGTTCTGTGCATGTTCTCTTCTAAGAGTTTTATGGTTTCAGGTATTACATTTAGGTCTTAAAACAATTTTGAGTTTATTTTTGTACATGGTGTGAGGAAATGTTCTAATCTCATTCTTTTGCGTTCTCTGTCTTTTATCCATTATATATTCTTGCCACCTTTGTCATAGATTAATTGACCATCAGTGTGTGGGTTTATTTCCAGGCTTTCTAGCCTGTTCCTTTCATCTCTGTGTATGTTTTTGTGGCAGTACCATTCTGTTTTATTACTGTAGCTTTGTAGTAGAGTCTACAGTCAGGGAGCTTGGTACCCCCAGCATTGTTTTTCCTCAAGATTGCTTTGGCAATTTGGGGTTTTTTATGATTCCATATAAATTTTAGGATTGTCCTTGTTCTGTGGAAAATGTCGTGGGTGTTTTGATAGGGATTGCATTAAATATATAGACTGCTTTGGGTAGTATGAACATTTTAACGTTAATTATTCCAATCTAAGAACATGGGATATCTTCCCTTTCTTTTTATCATCTTAAATACCTTTCATCAGTGTTTTACAGCTTTCAGAGAATAGGTCTTTCACCTCCTTGGTTAAGTTTATTCCCAAGTATTTTTTTGGATACAATTTTAAATAAGAATTATTTTTTTACTTTTGCTTTCTTATATTTCATTATTCGTGTATAGATATTCAAGAGATTTCTATATATTAATGTTGTATCCTGCTGCCCTGTTGAAATCATTTAATAGTTCTAATAGTTTTGTGTGGAGACTTTAGGGTTCTCTATATAGAGTATCATGTCATCTACAGATAGTGGCTGTTTTAATTTTTCCTTTCCAAATTCGATACATTATTTTCTTTTGCTTGTCTGATTACTGTGGCTAGGACTTCCAATACTATTATATATTAAAAAGAAGTAGAGAGAGGAGCAGGCATCCTTGTCTTGTTCCTGATTTTAGAGGAAAGGCTTTCAGCTTTCACCATTGAGTATGATGTTAGCTGTGGGTATGTCATAAATGGCTTGATTATTTTACAGTGTGTTCCTTTCATGTCAACTTTGATGAGAGTTTTTATCATAAATGGATATTGAATTTTTTCCATTGCTTTTCCTGCATCTATTGGTATGATAATGTGATTTTTATCTTTTTTGTTGTTGTTTATGTGGTGTATCACACTGATTGATTTGCAAATATTCAACCATCCTTGTGTCCCTGAATAAATCCCACTTGATCATAGTGTATTATCCTTCTCATATACTGTTGAGTTCAGTTTGCTAATATTTTGTTGAGAATTTTTACAACTATATTTATCAAGATATTGGCCTGAAATTTTCTTTTTTTGTGGTGTCTTTGTCTGGTTTTGGCATCAGGGTAATGGTGGCCTTGTAAAATGAATTTGGGAGTGTTCTGTCCACTTCAGTGTTTTGGAAATATTTTGAGAAGGATAGGTATTTTTTCTTCTTTATATTTTTGGTAGAATTTCTATGTGAAACTGACTGGTCCTGCACTTTTGTTTGCTGGAAGTTTTTTTTATTATAAATTAAATTTTACTTCTAGTGATCAGTCTGTTCAAATCGTCTGTTTCTTCCTGATTCAGTCTTGGCATGTTGTATGTTTCTATAAATTTGTCCATTTCTTCTAGATTGTCCAATTTGTTCACATATAACTGTTTCTAGTATTCCTTCTTATTAATTTTTATATCTCTTTTGCATCAGTTGTTGTTTCTCTTTTTTCATTTATTTTTTTTAGTGGGTCCTCTAATTTTTCTTCATTATAAACCTAGCTGAAGGTTTTGTATATCTTTTCAAAAAAACCAGCTCTTGGTTTCACTGATTTTTTTTTTTTTTTGGTCTGTATTATTTCCTCTCTGATCTCTATTGTTCCTATGTTTCTGCTGACTTTGCGCTTTGTTTGTTCTGTTTCCAGTTCTTCTAGCTGGTAGCTTAGGTTGGTTTTTTTTGAGATTTTTATTGTTTCTTTTTTTTTTTTGGTACTTGGGCCTTTCACTGCTGTGGCCTCTCCCATTGCGTAACACAGGTTCCGGATGCGCAGGCTCAGCGGCCATGGCTCACGGGCCCAGCCGCTCTGCGGCATGTGGGATCTTCCCGGACCAGGGCACGAACCTGTGTCCCCTGCATAGGCAGGCGGACTCTCAACCACTGCACCACCAGGGAAGCCCTTTTTATTGTTTCTTGAGGAAGGTCTATGTCACTTTAAACTTCCTTCTTAGAACTGCTTTTGCTGCATCCCATAGATTTTGGTGTGTTGTGTTGCCATTTTCATCTATCTCAAGGTATTTTCTGATTTCCTCTTTGACTTCTTTATTGACCCATTGGTTTTTAAGTAGCATGTTTAGTCTCTATGTGTTTGTGCTTCTCCCACTTTTCTTTCTGTAATTGATTTGTAGTTTCATACCTTTGTGGTTGAAAAAAGTGCTTGTCATGATTTCTGTCCTCTTAAATTTGTTGAGACTTGTTTTGTGCCCTAGCATGTGATCTGTCCTGGAGAATGTTCCATGTGCACCTGAAAATAATGTGGATTCAGCTGTTTTTGGATGGAATGTCCTCTAGATCTCTTTTAAGTCCTACTGGTCTATTGTGTCATTTAAGATACTGTTGCCTTATTGATTTTGTGTCTGGATGATCTGTCCATTGATGTCAGTGATGCATTAAAGCCCCATACTATTATTGTGTTATTGTCAGTTTCTCCCTTTATGTCTGTTAATATTTGCTTTCTATATTTAGGTGCTCCTGTATTGGGTGCATATATGTTAATGAGTATAATGTCCTCTTCTTGTACTGTTTCCTTTACATTATGTAATGCCCTTCTTTGTCTTTGTTATAACCTTTGTTTTAAAGTCTTTTTTTTTTGTCTGATATGAGTATTGCTACCCCCGCTTTCTTGGTATTCCCATTTGCATGAAATATCTTTTTCCATCCTCTAACTTTCAATCTGTGTGTATCTTTAGCTCTGAAGTGAGTCTTTTGTAGGCAGCAAATAGATGGTTCTTATTTTTTTAACCAATCAGCCACTCTGTGTCTTTTGATCAGAGCATTTAGCTTATTAGCATTTAAAGTAATTATTGATAGGTAGGTACTTATTTCCATTTTATTAATTGTTTTCCAGTTGTTTTTGTAGTTATTCTCTATTCATTTCTTCTTTTTATTTTTATATTTCTTTCTTTGTGTTTTGATGATTTTCTTTAGTAGTATGCTTGTGTTCCTTTCTTTTTAGTTTTTGTGTATCTATTGTAGATTTTTTATATGTCATTACCATGGAGTTCATATATGTTGACCTATAACTATATCTTCTTGTTTTAAACTGGTAGTCATTTAAGTTCAAATACAGTCTAAAAGCTCTATATTTATTGCTCTCCTCCCCCACTTTTTGTGTTTTTGACATCCTATTTTACATATACATGTTTATCCCTTAAGTGTTTATTGTGATTATAGTTGCTTTTATAATTTTTGTCTTTTAATCTTTGTTCTAGCTTATTTAAGTGTTTGATCCTTAGCCCTTACAATATATTTGCATTTTCTAGTGGGATTTTACCTTTCTTGTAGATGCTTACTTCTTTTCCACTTAGAGAATACCTTTTAACATTTCTTTTAGGGGTGGTTTAGTATTGATGAACTCTTTTGGTTTTTGCCTGTTTGAGAAGTTCTTTATCTATCCTTTGAATCTAAGTGATAGTCTTGTTGGGTAGAATACCTTAGGTTGCATATTTTTCCCTTTCAGCCCTTTGAATATATCTTTCCACCTCTCTGGCCTGCAAAGTTTCTGTTGGGTAGAATACCTTAGGTTGCATATTTCTCCCTTTCAGCCCTTTGAATATATCTTTCCATCCCTCCTGGCCTGCAAAGTTTCTGCACAAAAATCAGCTGATAGCTTTATGGAGGTTCTCTCATACATGACTCTGTTTTTCTTTTGCTGCCTTTAGAATTCTCTCTTTATCTTTAAATTTTGCTATTTTAATTATGATATGTCTTGGTGTGGGTCTGTTTGGGTTCATCTTGTTTGGGACACTCTGTGCTTCCTGTATGTGGATATCTGTTTCCTTCTTTAGGTTTTGGAAGTTTTCAGCCACAATTTTATCAAATACAATTTCAAGCCCCTTATCCCTCTCCTCTCCTTCTGGAACTCCTATCATGCAGATGTTGGTATGCTTGATGTTATCCCCCAAATCTCTTAAGTTGTTTTCATTTAAAAAATTTTTTTTTTCTTTTTGCTCTTCTGATTGAGTGATTTTCATTATCCTATCTTCCAGATCACTTATGTGTTCTTTGGTATCACTTGGTCTGCTATTCATTCCTTCTAGTGTTTTTTTTTTTTTTTTTTTTTTTGCAGTATGCGGGCCTCTCACCGTTGTGGCCTCTCTCGTTGCGGAGCACAGGCTCCGGATGCGCAGGCTCAGCGGCCATGGCTCACGGGCCCAGCCGCTCCGTGGCATGTGGGATCTTCCCAGACCGGGGCACAAACCCATGTCCCCTGCATCGGCAGGCAGACTCTCAACCACTGCGCCACCAGGAAAGCCCCCCTAGTGTGTTTTTTATGTCAGTTATTGAATCTTCATTTCTGATTGGGTTTCCTTTATATTTTCTTGTCCCTTGTTAAAATTCTCACTGACTGTGTTCATCTATTCTTTTCCTAATTCAGTTAGCATTCTTATTTACTAATGTTTTGAATTTTTTATCTGGTAAATTGTTTATCTCTGTTTCATTATTTTTTCAGGAGTTTTCCCTTGCTCTTTCAGTTGAGACCAGTTCTTCTGCTTTCTCAATCTGCTTAATGTCTTTAACTCTATGAATTTCAGTGAAACAATTACCTATTGCAGTATTGAAGTGATGTCCTTATGTGCAAGCATTCCTGCATGGACCATGTGTGCTCAGTGCTTTTGGTTGGAGAGCCCAATTTGACATGGAAGCAAGTCACTTCTTTCCTCAGGGTATGCTAGCAGTTATCACCTTAGTAGGAAGTGGACTGGAGATGGAGGGGCTAGGGCTGGAGCCAGGTGTGAGGCAGGGCTTCCCCTCTGCTCATTGGTCATCACTGCTCTTTTGGGGGTGGGGTCAGATCCCAAGTTGCTGGGGCAGAGGTCCTGAGGGTTGGGTCTGAGCTGGCTCTGTTCCTTTTAAATGTGTGCTTTCCCCTCCCCTCCACCATGACCCTAGCCCCAGAGGGGAGCAGTGCTTAAGCAAGAAGGGTACATGCAGGCTAAAAGAGGTGCTTTTTGATGTCTCTTTTTTTTTTCTCCTCTCCAGTTTGAGCATAGTAACAGCATTCTAGAGAAGATGGAAACTAGGAGACAGGAATATCATGGTTTTTGCCTGACATCACTATCTCACTGAAGCAGTGGGAAAGTAGGTGAAATTCTATACTTCAAACACTAAACATTTGCTATGGGGAGGCAATACAGGCCATTATTTTACAGAGGAATTTTGAAGGAACTTTACAGAGACTTGTTATCAGAAATTAAATATGACTGAGCCTGCCTTCTCCTAGTAATAAAATAATGCAGATTTATTTGAACAGAGAAAGGCAATTGAAATGTCAGGTACACAATTCTAAAATGTACTGTGAACAGTAGAGTTGGTAACAATTGTAAATTATCTAGTCTCTAACTAGTGTGAGGTATCCTTTTATCACAGAAAATAATGCGAAATTAAAGAGTGATAGTGGGAAATTCAAGGTTGTTTCAGAGGCCAGCTGAAAATGTGATGAGTTGGCTTATCTAAAAAGACTATATTTATTTTCAATACCATCTAGAGTAGATGCTCAGTAACAGATTTATCTCCATTACAGTTGGAGAGAGGTAAAGATACTCCTAGTTACGTTTGGGCCTTTTTCTTCTGTTGTGTGATTAATGCTATCCAACCTTAATGAGACCCTTACTATGACTTGATTGCTGTTTTTCATCTTTTGAGGATGCCTTTGACATTTAACAGAGTATGTTCTCCCAATTTTACTTTTTCCTCAAGTCCCCAAGCCATACACTCACTGTTGCTTTATTTGATACCCTTTATCCTGCTGAGGGACCATCACTTATGGATTGTACTAGCTTTTTCTAATCCAATAAAAATGGCCATTGATCTCTTCTTTGCTTGACCCTTTGCCTAGGGCAACTCTTTCACCTCTGATTCAGATCCCATCCCCTCCTGCCTTCTCTCTGATCTTGTTCACATCCTTAGTTTCTCCCTGTTCCACTGGCTCTTTGCCTCTACCTGCATTGAAACCAGAATTTCCACATTCCAACAATTTTTTTTCACCATTATTACTTCCATATGAGTGGTCTGTCTTCACTGACTTCTCTTATTCCCTTCATTTACAAAATTGAGTTTCCTCAGTTCTCTCAGTAATCAATTATTTTTTACTCCCCCACAATCTGGCTTCTGCCTTTTCAATATTTTATTGAAACTGTTCTCATCTAATGGACAAATGGAATAACCTCCATGTTGTGCCTGTAATGTTTGGCAGTATTGATCATTTCCCCCCACCCTCCCCAGAACTCTCTCCGTCTTTGGCTTCTGTGACATAGTCCTGTCTTGGTTATCTTCATAGTACCCAACCTTGCTCATTCCTTTTCCTTCTCCTCTGTACCAAATGTATGAAGTCATTCCTGAAGGTTTTATTATCAAATCTCTTCTCTAATTTGTTTTTTAATTTAAAATTAAATCCAATCTCCTAACCATAGACCCCAGGAATCTGCCTGTTCTGGTCCTGGCTTACTTTCTGACCTCAACTCACACTTCTCTTCTTTGGCATCAATATACTCCAGTCACTCTGGCCTTTCTTCGGTTCCAAGAACCACACATGCTGTTTCCTCCATGTGTGCTTAGTATTTACTGTACCTTGCTCTTCACATGCGTGACTCTTTTTTCAGGTGTAATTTTAAATGACTACCTTATAAAAAATAGGTCTGCTTTCTTGCTGCCCAGTGAAATAAGCTATAAAAAAAATAAGCTTGTACTAGGTGTCCTCTAGAGGTTGTTTTGAATCTTTAATTTGGTGATAGACATAAATGACCTAAGATGATAGAGTTGAAAGGCTGCTATAATGGCCATAGAGCAAAATACCTTCAAATATTCCCTTCATCAACTTTGTGTCCTTGACAGCTAGAATATAGTTGATGCACAGTGGATGCTTAATGAATAAATCAGTTATCATTGTGTGACTTAGGATAAGTCACCTCTCTTTGTACTTCATCTTTCATGTTTGTTCTTCAGCTTTGCTCTTTTATTTCTGGTGAGAAGTGACATAGAGAATCTAATCCTTTCAGGAACAGAAGTAACAAGTGTTAAAGAGGACACATTAACTCATACAACTGGGCACCATTTTCTTGCATGTCTGATTTAAGGGACTGCAATAGTTGACTTTTTAAACTTACTTCCAAGGAATAACTTTTAGGCAATAAGGAAAACAGATAAAAGGCTTTGACCTCTAAAGGCATATAGCTATGTATATTCTAGTTATTTACCTGACATATGTTATTTTAAATATTTTCTATGACTGTCTTATAAAATAAAGTAAAATACATTTCTGAGTTTCATTGTGTGAACCCAAGAATAAATATTTCAATTTTCTATCAGTGATTTTCCTACAGGAACAGGCTGTAAAATGAGTTCATCGCATTAAAAAAATACATCTAAGCAAAAGGAAATTTAGTTTCTGTTTTAAATATAGATTTAACTGTAATTCATTATGCTACAACTGCTTTGTAGCCACAAATAAATTAATTCTATGTGTTAGATACCATGACTGCAAAGAATTGTGCTTGAAAAAACAGTTCAACCCCAATAAAGATGTTAAAAACAATAATAATAAAATTTATATTATTGGAAAAAAAAACAGTTCAAAATTCTTATAATATTTCCCCACATAGTAAAAACATTTGCCAGTGTATTTTAGTTTTAATAAATTAGCAACAATACATCCTAACTTCTTTTTTTCTAAAGAATGATTTCATTCTTTTTGTAAGAAAAAGATACAAGCTCGTTATTAAAAGAATAGATAAGCAATACAGAAACATTTAATAATAATAATAAAATAGTTATTCAAGTGTAACCTCCCAGGGCTTCCCTGGTGGCACAGTGGTTGAGAGTTCGCCTGCCGATGCAGGGGACGTGGGTTCGTGCCCCGGTCCAGGAAGATGCCACATGCCGTGGAGCGGCTGGGCCCGTGAGCCATGGCCGCTGAGCCTGCGTGTCCGGAGCCTGTGCTCTGCAATGGGAGAGACCACAACAGTGAGAGGCCCATGTACCGGAAAAAAAAAAATAAAAAAAAAGTAACCTCCCAGAAAATACTATTACCAATATTATGCAGATGACTCTCTAGTTATCTCTTTTTTCTTTTGCGGTACGCGGGCCTCTCACTGTTGTGGCCTCTCCCGTTGTGGAGCACAGGCTCTGGACGCGCAGGCTCAGCAGCTGTGGCTTATGGGCCCAGCCGCTCTGCGGCATGTGGGATCTTCCCGGACCGGGGCACGAACCCGCGTCCCCTGCATCGGCAGGCAGACTCTCAACCACTGTGCCACCAGGGAAGCCCTAGTTATCTCTTTATATAAGACTTGAATTAACTTATTTTGAGCCATAACATAAACTCCTATTTACCAACTGAATGTTGTGTTCTGTGTATATATATTATATTTATAGGCATATGTGTGAGTGCATACACACACACACACTAACTTTCTATGTACATATATATCAATGTGCATAAATATATGTATAATTTTAAATGTATATAAAAATATTAGAGAGATGGGCTTAATATGTGCATATGTGCTACTTATGGTCAAGATACTTACAAAATTACTAAAAATAGTTTCACTAATTGGAATGTGATCTATAAAAGGGACTATTGATTTTTAACGTTTTTGTGGTTCCCATTTTTATGTAAACTGATTCGTTTAGATTTGTTATGCTATCTTTATTTTATTTCCAATTAATAGCAGTTCATAATCTGACTAACAGAACTTAAAAAACTCTGGCTTAAACAAATTAAGGGGTTCTCTTTCACTTGCGAGAAAGAGTCTTGATGGAGGCAGTCTAGAATGTTATGGAGGCCCTATTGTGTCCCCAGAATTCAGACCCCTCTGAGCTTTCTCAAACTCTCTTCTTAGAGTATGATACTGTTCAAGTTTGCAAATTGCCTGCTGGAGTTCAGCCACCAGGTTTGCATTTCAATCTGTAAGTAAAAGGATGACGAAGGGCAAAATGGGACACATCAGCTGAATCGGTTGTTTTCTTTTGAGGAACTTTCTTAAAACTCCTTCCACCAATTTACACTGCATGGGTTTGAAATGTGTCGTGAGGTCATTCCCGGATGCTAAGGAAGGTGATTCTCTTAGTAAAGAAGAAGTGGAGAAAAGATAGTGAGTATGCTAGTAGTGGACTCTGCCGCAGATACTTCCCTAATAGTTTCTGGCAAAGATCAACTTGATTTTTTTCTTAGGTGGAGATCGAATTATTCTTTTCGTTGGTTTTATATATTTCTTCAGAAGTTTCATGTTATGAGCAGATTGACAAAAAAAAGTTGATGAGGTTGTTTTAGCTTTCTGTGAGCTGATTTTGAGGATAAACAAAATTGCAAGTATCTTTTAATCTGAAGCATTTAAAAAACCTCCCTTGTAGTTCTTGAGGCAGACACTGTAGTTGGTTGACGCAATGCCTCTTTCCCTCTGCCTACACTTCTTTCTGTCTTTTCTATAGAGTTTGGAAAGCTGAACACTGTTTCCCCATCTTTCTTGCTGGTACGGCTGGAAAGCTTGCACAGTTCTGGCCACTAGACATAGGAAGAAGTTTGCTAGGAATGTGCCCAAGAAAGCTTTGCTTTCTCACTATAAAAGAGAAAACTCCTTTCTCATTTTGCCATAAGCACAGCTCTGATGTTGGAAACCTGAGCAGCCATCTTGAGAGCATGAGGGACCATGAATGAAGGAAAAGCCTAGGTAACCACAGAGTTGAGCCCTAACATGGTTGAGTCACTGGACCAAGGCCTATGTTAGAACCTAGATGCCTTGTTAATACGAGAAAATATTTGTCACTGTAAGATTTTCCTTATTTTCTGGTAAACGCTCAATTTATGCAGTATCCATTTCTTCACTGACTCAAATTAAGGTTCTTTTGTTTTTGAGACTTTGGCTTGGTTTGGAGTTGTAATTAAAAGCCCCTAGGGGGAATGCTTCATCTGTCTGTACCATGCATGAGATACATAAAAGTGTGTACTCAGGTTACCTGATTTGAACTCTGTGGTTTTATGTTGTCAGAGAGACTTGAGTTTGAAGCCAGGATTTAATCTTGAGGAATTAAATTTAAAATAGGAATAATAATGACTACATCATGGTTATTTTGTGACATTAAATACCATAATATGGGATTACATATTACACAAACCTTGGCTTTCTCCTGGAGTACTTCAACAAAGACAGGATTTATCTTTTCCTTTCTGAGTTTAAGTTTTCTGAGATGCGTTCATTTTGCATTGGGATCATGGAATTGGGCAACTCAAAGAAGACGAATACTCACATCCCACTTCTATTAATTGTGAACTTGGGCTCGTTATTTGATCTTTCTGACCCTCTGTTTCTTTGCCTTCATTAAAGGGCATAGCAGCACTTATTCTCAACTAAATTAGACGATGCACATGAAAACTCCTAGTCCTTGGCATGCTATTGGGCAATCAGTAGATGTTACTTTTTCTTCTGATTCATTTGTGCTTGCTACTTAAAATTATGTTTTAGAGTGAATGTTCCATATTTTTAAATAAAGATTACTTTTGATACTTTCTAATGACTTAAGAGAAAGTAAAGAAGTGACAATAAACTAAACACACTGAATGGTTGGGAAATATGTTCTCTTGAACTCTATATTCTCATTGACCAAAACCATGTTACATAGATTATCAAATTCAAAGTAATTGCAGAGCTATAAACATAATACTGGCATATGAAATACCATCACATTAATAATTCTTTAATACACTTCAATGTTCTTCCAGTTACTATCCAGAAACTCCATTGCTGATGAAGGGTAGTTTTCTAAGAATGCTCATTTGAATTTTATGACTGATTTTTTTATATTGAGTTTTAAAATAGGCTTTTTTTTCATGTATTTTTTTCAGTGACCATCAGTAGCGACTCTGTTTTGAAGAGATAGTACATTTACTAACATCATTGGCATAATTTTAATCTCCTAATTCTTTTGTTTAATTACATACTTCTAGCCACACTGGTGTGTGAATAACCGTAGTATAGTTTTAGAAATTTTTTGACACTAATTTATAAGGAATATATTATTGCAAGACCAAATCTGTATTCTTCTTTGGACTTTCTTTATAACTTTAGGAAAATAGTGTAACCTTTGTTTTTGTCCCAACCATGTCTTACTGAAATCTGATCCTCCTTTTGACAAGCCAGCAAAGCTATAGTTTGCTATTATAATGCTCCTAAAAATACCATACTCATTTAAAGCCACAGAACTGTGCTCACTACAGTCAATGCTTAAATATGGAAGGAGTGTAACTCTCCCATTGTCACAATATTGCATCTTTCCCACATTGTGGGGCATAAATATTTCCAGCAGGAATTGGAATTTAGTGTCAGCACTTTTCCCAACTATGACTTAGCAGTGATCAGTATTCTTGCTTTGTAGGCTGGGAGAAAAGTGCTTCTTTGTCCTTATCTGTTCTGACAATTTGATATATTTAGGTTTATCTCATGAATATCATTTGGTGATATTTTTGGTGTTTAGTAAAAATAGATGTTTTTCAGCTGTACAGAGCTATAGTTTATAATAAACTTTATATTGCAATGTTCAAGGAAGAAATTATGATGAATTGAGACCATTCTCTGCCTGAAAACCAAATCTCACCATGTTATACTTTTCCTCATTTAACCTTGGAGGGGAAGTTGTATCCACCATTTGGGATTATCTCACCTGACTATTCTTAGCTCCAGAAGTTTTCATCAGCAGCTTGATGAAAAATACTTAGTAAGCATCTTTTGTTAATGGTACTTTATATGAGTGAATCAGCCTCTAACCTTTGAATGCTCATGATTATTGGCAGGGAAACTAAGATGGTTTGGAGCGATGCAAAGTCCTTTCCAAGCACACCCAAACTGTTTAACTAAGATTTGACTATGATGTTGTGAGTAATCTGACTCAGTAATAGTTGAAACAATATGATGACAATTAAAATCCCAGCCCAGAAGCTCAACTTGTTATTTTTTAGGATTCAAAAGGTACAGTCAATAAATGTGTTATTTAATATATATTTAAAGCCTTGTTTTGCAGAAGACCACGTACACTGTAGAAAGCTCCTCTAACACTGCTGAGATGGGAAAGGGCCACACGATATACCCACTCAGAGGACCAACTCTCTTTCCTTCCATAAACCTTAATGGCCTTTCTTAGGACCAACTTAAAATAAGGAAGAGGTTTATTTAAGTTTTAGGGACAGTACAAACCTATGGATCTGATTCTGTGATTAAGGGAATGAGCACTCATCTAAATAGTAAGATCTATGTAGGTTGAAGGAAGGCAAATAGGGTTGCTTGACCAAAAATTTGTTCTCAACCTGTCTGCCAAAGTTTCTGAAATTTTCACAGTTGGCAAGACTCTTGTAAGAGTCTTCATTTCAGCTTGTACTGAGATTTGGCATAGGCCTTGAAATTTAGACTACACCTGCTGTTTGGTTTTAGCATCAGGCTCAGGAAGATTAATTTGCTGAATGCCATTTCTGTGTCATTTCTGGCAACCTTGAACTTGTGCGGAATTACTTGGATTACCATCATATTATGGTACACCTAATCAGTTTAACAGTAATACAAAGTATGCCATTTGTTTTGATTATGAAAATCTGAACATATGTTTATTATTTTAAGTTTTTAATTGCAGTAAAATATACGTAACATAAAATTTACTGTCTTAACCATTACGTGTACAGTTCAGTAATGTTAAGTACACTTACATTGTTGTACAACTACCTTAGTCCATTTGGGCTGCTACAACAGAAATTTATTTCTCACAGTTCTGGAGGCTGGGAAGTACAAGATCAAACCACAGGCAGATTCAGTGTCTTATGAGGACCCACTTCCTGGTTCATAGACTGCCTTTGTGCCTTTGTGCTCTGTCCTCACATGGTGAAAGGAGCAGGATGGCTCTCTTGGTCCTCTTTTAGAAGGGCACTAATCCATTCATATGGCCTCCACCCTTATGACCTAATTATGCTTCCCAAAGTTCTACCTCCTAATATTATCACATTGAGCATCAGGTTTCAACATAGGAATTTCAGATCATAGCAGCAACCAGTCTCCAGAACGCTTTTCATCTTGCAAAACTGAAACTCCATACTCATTAAACAACTCCTTATCTTCTCTTCCCCTTGTCTCTGGCAACCACCATTCTACTTTTGTCTCTAAGAATTTGACTACTCTGGGTACCTCATGTAAATAGAATGACAGTATTTGCAGGGTTTTTTTTGAATGGCTTATTTCATTTAGCATAATGTCCTCAAGGTTCATCCATATTGTAGCATGTGATAGAATTTCCTTCCTTTTTTTAGGTTTAATTATATTACATTATATGTTTATACCACATTTTATTTATCCATTCTTCTGTGGCTGGACACTTGGGTTGCTTCACATTTTAGCTGTTGTGAATAATGCTGCTATGAACATGCATGTAAAAATATCTCTTTGAAAAACTCACTGCTTTGAATTCTTTTGGGTGTACACCCAGAAGTGGAATTGCTGAATCATATGTTAATTCTATTTTTAAATTTTTGATGAACTGCCATATTGTTTTCTGTAGCCACTGCATCATTTTACATTCTAATCTAACAATATACAAGGTTCCAATTTCTCCACATCCTTGCCAATGGTTGTTATTTTCTGTTTTCTTTTTCTTTTAATATAGTAGCCATCCTAATGTGTGTGATGTAGTATCTTATTATAGTTTTGATTTGCATTTCTCTAATGACTATTGATGTTGAGCATTTTTTCTTCTGCTTGTTGGCCATTTATATATCTTCTTTGGAGAAATGTCTTTTCAAGTCCTTTGCCCATTTTTAATCAGGTTGTTTGTTTTTCTGTTGTTGAGTTATAAGAGTTCTTTACATATTCTGGATATTAACTCCTTATTAGATATATGATATATAAATATTATTTCCCATTCTGTGGGTTGCCTTTTTATTTTGTTGATTGTGTCTCTTGATGCACAGAAGTTTTAAAGTTTGATGTAGTCCAGCTTATTTATTTTTTGTTTTCGTTGTTGCCTATGATTTTAGTGTCATATCCATGAAATCATTGCCAAATTCCATGTCATGAAGCTTTTCCTCTATGCTTTCCTCTAAGAGTTTTATAGTTTTCACTCTTATGTTTAGGTCTTTGATCAATTATGTGTTAATCTTTGCATATGATGCAATACAAGTGTTCAACTTAATTCTCGCATTCTTTATTGTTTTGCATATGAATATTGATATCCAGTTTTCTTCATTCTTTATTCTTTCGCATATGGATATCTAGTTTTCTCAATACTATTTGTTAAAAAGACTGTCCTCTATCCATTGTATAATCTTGGCACATTTGTCAAAAAACACTTGACCATATAGGTTTATTTCTGAGCTCTCTATTATATTCCATCATATATCTTGCTTTATGCTGTTACCACTCTGTTTTGATTACTGTAACTTTGTAATAAGTTTTAAAATTGGGATGTGTGAGATTTCCAACTATTTCTTTTTCAAAACTGTTTTGACTATTCAGAATTTCTTAAGATTCCATATGAATTTAAAATGGAATTGTCCATTTCTACAAAAAATGACATTGGGATTTTGATAGAGATTGCATTAATCTGTAGATCACTTTGGGTAGTATTGACATTTTAATAATATTAAGTCTTCCAATCATACACACATGATGTGTCTTTTTTTTTTTTTTTTTGCGGTATGCGGGCCTCTCACTGTTGTGGCCTCTCCCGTTGCAGAGCACAGGCTCCGGACGCACAGGCTCAGCGGCCATGGCTCATGGGCCCAGCCGCTCCATGGCATGTGGGATCTTCCCGGACTGGGGCACAAACCCATTTCCCCTGCATCGGCAGGTGGACTCTCAACCACTGTGCCACCAGGGAAGCCCACATGATGTGTCTTCTTTAATTTCTTTTAGTGTTTTGTAGTTTCCAGTGTACAAGTCTTTTGCCTTGTTGGTTAAACTTATTGCTAAGTATTTTATTCTTTTTGGTCTATTGTAAATTGAATTGTTTTCTTAATTTTCCTTTCATATTATTCATTGCTAGTGTGTAGAAATGCAATTGCTTTTTGAGTGTTGATTTTGTATCGTGCAACATTGCTGAATTCATTATTTGTTCTAAGAGGATTTTTTTGTAGCTGAACATTCATTTTTAAAAACAGGTAAATATTTTAGAGCTAACTTAGACTGAAAAGTCTCATGTGATTTATACTTTGAAGTATACGTGTATATTAGTGTAAGCATAAAATGCTACAATAAGGCAAATTGTGAAGGTTTTTAATTTTATTACCAAAAATATTTATTAAAAATTTCCAAATAAATTTTGAAGTACATTGAAATATAATAGGTCTATTAGGAGTAATTGCATTAATTAATTAGCTTAGGAATACATTATATTCTTTTTGAACCCGCAAATGTTTATATAATTTTAAAAATAGTAAAAGGCAGAATATAGAGATTTCAATATATGTGATTTCATAATTCTAATTTTAAAAAAATTAAACGTGAAGATTTCACTTTGAAAGTCTTTACATCTTTTAAGCAAATATGACAAAGAATATCAACTTTGCACTTCAACATTTCACAAGGAGGGAAGCCTTCCAAATCACATAGAAGATTTGTGATTAATTCTCTTCAATCCAGATATTATAAGGAATATAAAAATGTATGAAGAAAAGAACACAGTTATAGAGAAAATTGAGGTATGCTCTAAATACCTTTTATTTATTTATTTATTTATTTGTCACTGCAAAGTGACAATCTGTTTAGGATTACAGATGTGAAATTGGGTGATCTCAGGAGCAATGTGGTAACTCTCTATGCTAAGAAATTATCCTTCCTGGATTATAATGTTGAACTTTTAATTTACCATTAAAAATTTTAGTAATAAAATTATATTAATAGCTAAATTGCTTAATAAAACCTCAGATTTATTACTGTATCACATACATTCACTATAGAGTTAAAATATTCATTTTGGTCTTTTTTAATCTTGACCAAATATTGATTTTTAACAGCCCTCATTCAGCATTGGCCAAATTTTGCAGTTGGTTTACTTCTATCTTATGTGGATAGGTGTGTTTAACTGTGTTACAGAAGTGAGCTCCAAGACTAGAAGCCAGAGTGGCTAAATTTGATGATGTTGTTGAACATTAAAAGAAAGGGGGTGCTATGAGGAAGGTTGAGGATGGTGTATATGATGTGTCCCATGATAGAACAATAAAAGGGAAAAGGTAAATTTTATTTACTTTACAGTTTGTCTAGGACTGGTCCTTAGGCTCACAGCAATTGATACATTCAAGTATGACACTTTAGGAAACAAAACAATATATGCTAGGAAATTTGTTCCTTTATCAGACAATGCTAAATTTATCATTGATATAAAAGATAACTGTGCTGTATTATAATAGGTTTTATTTAATTGAAAGGAAATGCCTAGCTACCTCAGGGAATTACAAAATGAATTAATAAAAATTTTAGACTTTGAATTTAAAATTTAAGTCAAGTTCTGTATAAATGCTAGATTTCCATAGTGTATATGATGGTCATGCAATAAAAATTTTAGCACTATAAAAATTAATGTAATTTTACATGGCAACAATACATAATTCCATTACCTAGCTTAATATGGTATTTTAATCAAATTAGATAGTTGATATCCTTTGCAGTGTGCTATCTCACAGAGGACATTTTACAATAAAATATGAAGAACATGGTGTTTTGATTCTTAACCAATTTATCCATTACATGGTGTCAACACTCCTTTATCCCTAGCATGAATACATGTGTAAGCATGCACACAGATATATACAGAAGGCAGACAGACCACACACACACACACACACACACACACACACACACACACACACACAC
>NW_021703777.1:69440188-69503041 GCF_005190385.1 Monodon monoceros
CACACACACACACACACACACACACACACACACACACACACACACACACATATACACCTGCTTTTATTCCGCTTTGCAGCTTCTATTTTAGTTTTCATGGACTAATCACAGGATTTACGTAGGATCTGTCAAAGACCTAATATAAAGAGTGTTAATGTTTAGTCCTCATGTGAAACCTAACAGTAGGTCTCAACAGTTTATCGAGTATAATCCCAAGGTGTGCTCACTTCAGAAGATTAGGGACAGTTCTAAACAATTTGATGTAATTTGATCTTTTTATTTTCATTTAAATTGCATGGCCAAAGAGTAGGTGACTTTTACATTCACAAAGAGTATTATTTTGGTTATTTATACCAATCATTGAGTGCTCCCCCACCAAGATATCTATGTCCTAATCCTTCCCAAAGATGTCCACGTCCTAACCCTTCAAAGATGGTCCATGTCCTAATCCTAGGTATCTGAAAGTATGTTACTTTGGATGAAGTTTGCATATGTGATCAAGTTAAGGATTTTGAAATGGGAAGATTATCTTGGATTGTCCAGGTGGGTCCAATGTAATCACAAGGGTCCCTGTAAGAGGCAAGAGTTTCAGAGCTAAAAAAAGATATTGGACAATACTGTGCTGCTGGTGGTGAAGATGGAAGATGGGGCCATGAGCTAAGTAATGCAGGCAGCCCCTAGAAGTTAGAAAAGGCAAGGAAACAGATTCTCCCCTAAAACTTCTAGAAAGAACCAACCTTGCTGACACCTTGATTTTAGTCCACAAAAACTGATTTTGAGCTTCTTGCTTCTAGAACCATAAGATAAAAAATTTGTGTTGTTTTAAGCTGTCAAATTTGTGATGATTTGCAGTCTGAGGAAATTAACAGCAGCTGTAGGAAACTAATTCAACCCCAAAATATTTATGGGAATTTCTTTGTGATTGCTTTATTAGTAAAAAAAATAATCATTACATTGTTCACTGCAGTCACTAATAGTTAATTCAAAACCATTTTAAATCAAGGATACATGAACATTATTATCCTAACACTTGTTCATTCATTGTTGTATACACAGACACGTGTGTCTGTGTGTTCTGTGTTATATATATAAAGAAGGGTGTTTGATTGTAATTGTTATCTGCATGTGGTCTGTTGTAGGAAGCCTCTAAGATGGTACCCCATTGATCCTGCTTCCTGGTATTCATGCTCTTGTGTAATACCCTTTCCTAGAGTGTGGGCTGGACCTAGTGACTCCCTTCAAATGAATAGAATGCAGTAAAAGTGACGGGGTATCACTTCTAGGGTTAGGTTATAAAAGGACAATGACTTTCATCTTAGGTGTTCACTCTTGAGCTCTTACTCATTCTCTCTGAGAGAAGCCAACTGCTGTGTTGTAAGCTGTCCTATGGAGGTGCTCACATGGCAAGGAACTGATGGAAATGGAAATCTCTGGCCAAAGCTATAGCTATGATGAACTGAGGTTATAGGTCCAATAGTTATCAAGAAACCTGCCATGTGAGTGATCTCAGAAGCATATTTTCTCCTAGTCAAGCCTCCAAATGAGGTCACAGCTCCAGTGGACAGTTCGGTTGTAACCTTATGAGAGATCTTGAGCTAAAGCATCCACGTAAGCTGTGCCTGCATTACTAACCCATAGAACTAAAAGATAACAGATGTTGTTATTTTAAGTTACTGTGTTGTGGGGTAATTTTTCAAATAGCAGTAGATAATAAATAGGTGGCCTTCCATGACCTCACACCCTAATATAACTCAAATGTGAAGTATAGACTGTTCCCACATACGTTTCATTGTATTTTTTTAATTCCAAGGAGAAATAGATATGACTAGGTTTATTCTTAGTTATTGCTCTAGAGCAGTGGCATGAACTTTATTTCAATAATATTATCATTTCTTAATAATATGGCAAGTAATAGATTCAGCTCACAAAGAGAATCCCATCTTACAAATAGTTGACTTTATACATAGGAGATCTCAGTTATAAAGCATTTCACAGTCTATGGAGGAAAGCAGATATCTATACAGCTAACTTGCCTCTATATTCCAAACAGAATTATGAAGAGTTCTCTGGGAAGGTAGAGTAAGAAGTGATTTAAGTTTTCTGATCCTAGGGCTCAATAAAAGCTTCATAGGAGGAAGGGGGAAGGGAAAAGAGAAGACATAACATAGCACAGGCAAGGCTATGGATCCTTAAGTTAGCAAGTCTACACTGCTTCCATCAAGGCCTGTCTGATCATGTGACTTCCTTCCATGTCACCATATTACCTATAGGATAATGAGCTGAGGATAAAAGGTATAAAACCCTTTATGACCTTTCTCCTTCCTTCCTTCTACGGCAGGACTGTCTTGAAACTCAAGCAACAGCAACTCTTGTCAGCCCTGTGTTTGGCTGGACCTCCTCTGGTCTTTCTCCAGACAATTCTTCATAGCATATGTTGTCTGTGGGCCCAAGGATTGGTGCCCACCCTGGAGCTGCGCCTCCTTCTTTTAGACCATGAGTGAGGTACTCAGGGCTCCATAATTTCCCTCGAAATTGACCTTGAGCCTGCTTCCAGGGTATCCCTGGGCCTCCTCAATATTGTCTGCCCTTCCAAGAGTAGGCTCTTTGTCAATGTGCTTTCCTGTTGGCATGAGGGATGACCACTGTTCCAGTGAGCATGGATGGAAGTTGATCACACAGGCTGGAGTGTCCCAATTCATGTGTGTGAGAATCCCCTCACATTAAGGGAAGGAACTAAGGGTGGAGAGAGAGGTGGGACTGACCAAAGTATGGCGGCTGTCTCCCACACACCACCAGGCTCTGATGTGAAACCTCAAGAAATACAAGAAGTCTAGATTTCATTCTGGCCTTCATGTTGTTAAAACTATCTATTTGTAAACCTAGGAGGCTAGCATATTCTATTTAACATTGGGTTATCTTGACTTACACATTTTAAATATTTAGACATATGGTATGCAGACTTCTTTTATATTTTTACTCTGGGTCCTGCAAATGTAAGTGTCAAGTCTTTTCTCCAAGATTATTTCCCCCTGTTTTTCACTCATTCCGCGTGCTCCAGACATATCTAGTGCCTTACAGATTTCTCAGCCTTCTATGTTACTTGATGCTTTTGCATGTATTACCTCCTCTCCCAAGAATACCCTTTTCAACTTTTTTATCTAAGAACCTGACACATATTCTTGAAGACCCAGAACGAAAGTTATTTCCAACCTCCCCTGGTCACAGTGAACCATTTACCGATTGGTGCTCCCTTTGTTCCTTTTAGTGTTTGTTCATTTTTGTTCCTTTTAGTGGATGAGCTAGAGAATGCCAGGCAATATGAGAGGAGAGCTTCAATCTTACCTCAGGAGTGAAGGCATTTGGACCTTTTTCTACAGCCTCAAGTTCTGCTAAAATATAGGCAAAATTCTTCTTCTTTTTTTAATTTTGATTTTTTTGTTCTTCATGGATTTTTTTTGCATCAGTTTGTATTTTTATTTACTTATTTATTTTTTGGCCATGCCGTGTGGCATGCAGGATCTTAGTACCTAGACCAGGGATTGAACCTGTGCCCCCTGCAATGGAAGCACAGAGTCTTAACCACTGGACCACCAGGGAAGTGTGCAAAATTCTTCCTATGCATGCCAGCACTCCTTTTCATGTTGACTGTCCTTTCTCCTCCAGGAGCACCTTTGTCTACTTTTTTGCATTAGTCTTCACTTAGAATTTGGGCCTCCCCATCCGTGTATAGTAAAAACCCCTGTGATCATCTAGAAAGTTATAGATACTCTAGGCTAACACATATTGAGCATTATATACATGAAAGACTGGTTTTGAGGATTGCCCCAGTTCTTCTGAGAAGACTGTAATCTTCACTTACCTTGCTGTATAGCTGTCTGAACTATTTTGTGTTATTTCTAAAGGATAGTACTTCGGGAGAAATAGATTTAGATATTTTTAATCAAGCCTGACCTTTCAGTGCAGCAAATGAGGTGTGTGAAATTTCATAGTTTCTAATCCAAGGGTTTTATAATATCTTGGACTATTGACTGGATATCTGAAATGTGAGTGAGAGAGGGAGAAAGAATAAGAGAGAAGGAAAAGAGACTGGGGCCTGGGAAGAAGGAATGAAGGAGGCAGGAAGAGCAGGAAGAATGAGATGGGAGGAGAAAGTCTGGTCCATAATGTTTTTCCATTCCTTTATTCAACACATATTTATTACCAGTTCGGGGCCAGGAATGATGTTAGTCCTGGGCAAACACTAATGATTTAAATAATAAAAATAATAGCTAAACTTGTATAGTACTTACTATGGGTCAAGCCCTAGAATAAATGCTTTAAAATATGATATTATTTTATCTTCATAACAACCCTATGAAATAAATATTGTTATGTTTCCCATTTTACAAATGAGGAAACTGAGGAATAAACAGGTTAAGTACATACAATCATAGAGCTACTGAGTGACAGAGCTGGGATTTGATCCCAAGTCGCCCTGCTCTGGAGCCCTTGCTTTTAACTACAACCTTGTACTGAGCCTTCTTGAGGGTCTATAGTCCATGGGCACTGGAAGTGCGGTAAAGGACAGGGACAATGAATAGACGTGTTGGGATGAAGCGCATAAGAAGATAAGGAAGCCGACAGGAAAGACTTCTCTCCCAGGGTTCCAGAGTTAGCAAAGGATTCCAGAGAAGGTGAGGTTTATGCCTGCTGATAGTGGAGGTCAGCCACATGAGGGGAGGAAGAAGGAAGCTCAAGGGAAGGTGAGCTCCATTGGTAAAGGGAAACATTTTGCATTTACTTTATACAAAATAAATAGTATTTGCAATTTACTTTATACAAAATAAATAGTATTTGCAACTGATACATCATTCTATATTATTGCACAGAGACGCATCCCTCCATATTTTATGAGCTGCTAAAACCTATCATATGGAAGGACTTACAAAACCACTGATAAAGCTCGGATTTTAATTATACTTGTGCTGTAACGAAAGATAATATGGAGTTATTTCTCTGCACCAAGCATGAACCTTGTAATAGTGTCCCAAGTTTTTAAAATAATTGAAGCAGTGTCTCTGAAATGCAGCCTGATTTTGAGAAGCATACATTAAGACACAAATCTGTACCTGGAAAGGCATCCTGTTATTGGTTTTAAGACCTTTCCTTTCTGACACAATGAAGAATGTTTATTAAGCAGAAACTCACTGGATCTGGAAGTGAGTAAAGTGACTGAAGGAAAATATGCCCCAGGCTTCTTTTCATAGAAATGAATAATCCTTTAAAAGATGTTCTCTTTTTATTGTTCCTGAATGCTTTACCTCCCCTCCCTCCCCTTCAGAGTCCACCTGTTTGTGTAATATGACTGTGCTCTGGTATCACCTCCTCCACAAAGCTGTCTTCATCCCTCCTGCCCTAGTTGATCCTGTGACCTTCCTCCATGCTTGTACCCGTACCCTCACTGTAGCTTTAGTATCATCAGTGCACCTGCCTCATGTACTTATAATTCTTAGTACCTCTGTTTGTCTTTCACTGGACTGTGAGCCCCTGGAGAGTAGGGACTTTATTATATTCATTCTAATGGAGTGCATGACATATTGTACTTATTAAAAGTCTGAATCATCTAACACTACTAAAATATTATCAAGTGGGGAATAATGCTCTTTCGATCAGAAAACGGAAATGCGTGGCTCCCTAGAAATACAAAGATTGTCCTCAGTGTTCACAAATTGTTCCTTTTTTTTTTTAACCATTTCATTGTCAAGATTGACCTCAAACAGAAGATCAGCGGAATGTAGCTATAAGCACCACCTAAGTTATCTGGAGCAGAAATTGAGAAAATCAGGCAGGAAAACAAAGCTCAAACAAAATTTTAATACATTTAATTCATTTCAAGAAATGAAAAGAATAGGAAAGGGAAGAAAGCAGATTCTTTTGGATAAACAACAACTTGGATTATACTCATTTCATTTCAGTATCATGACGAACTTGGGATGTTACCAGTTTTACAGTGTAGCTACTAAGGCACAGCTGAGTTGTAACTCAGAGTAATACTAACAAGAGAGAACCACTTTAAGAGTATGGAATTTGTAGTCACACTTGTTTGTTATGTGTGTGCTCAGGATCGGGGTCACAGAATATATAGGTTTGTATTCTGCTTCCTTCATATCATATTTTGTTGGGAGCAATCCCCAGTTCTCTTAATATCCCTTGAAAATATACTTTTATGACTGCCTGTATTCCATTCAATTATCAATCCATTCATTCATCAACCACTCATTGAATATTACTGTGTGCCAAGCAGTGGACTGTACCCCAGGGATACACAAGGCAAGAGATAAAGTTCCTGTTCTCATGTAACTATTTCAAAGATGTAATTTGTGTGGCCACTGCTGTTGGTTGGCGAACTCAGCTTTCATTTACACCTCCTCCTCTCTGCTTCCAGGGATTGAGGCCGGAAAAGAAGTACTTGGCTTTCTCACTTGTCTTCCAGTTAGGGAAGGCATGTAACCTATGTAAGGCCTATAGGATTTAAGGAGAAGTCTCTTCCTGGATTTCTGGGAAGGTTTTGCTTTTTTGATAAAAAGGACTGATATGTTGAGATTTTTGACCACTATCCCCTTCTTTCTACCTTGAAAGGTGATATCTGAGCTATGCCTGACGTCTTTCAACTATGAGAATGCAGGCAACATTCTAAGGATGGTTAGATCAGAAATACAGAAAAATCCAAGTGGCGTTGTTGAGCACCAAAAGCAGTGTGAGCCACTACTTACCATAGACTTATTAAGTGAGGAAAATTAACTCATATTATCAAGTCTGCATTATCAAGTCAGATTTTCTGTGATTTGCAGCTACATAGAGTCCTATTTTTACCTATTATTCAGCCAACCTGCTGTTTCGGTGTCTTTAGATTATTTTACACTTTTTCCAGTTTTCAAATTATGCTATAATAAATAATATCATATGCAAAATATTGAACCCATTTCTAATTATTCTGATAAGATTAACTTCTTGATGTATAATTTTTGAGTATAAGGGTATGACATTGGATGCATTTTGGCCATATTTACATCTTGAAGGTTTAAAACATTTTATAATGCCAAATATCTGATAGCATCCAATTCAAATGACTGGTATTTCTTAACTGTACATTTTCAACTCATTGTATCTTTTCAATGATAGTAAAGGTATATTTGAGTGCATAAAATAACCCCATCAGCTTTCTATGAGAGAGCAGGATTAAGAGAGAAATAGTAGAACACTAATGCCCAGGAGCCTTTTTAAAAAAGAGAATGTTTCCTTGTGTATACACTGTAGGTGAAAAGAGAACCCAATCTTTATTTCTAAGATGCAGAAACAGAAAGAACTGCAGTGTCAGGAGACACTTGTTCTCATCTAACTTGTGTTTTCTTCATTATTCTGAAATATCTGGGTAATTTTTAACCCAGAAAATGTGTTGAGGATTTGTGTAAATTCCAGGGAAATTCCAGTCAGTAGGTATGATATTGTTTATTAAAATAAACAAACAAAAAACCTGCAAGTACTCAGAAAAGAAATGCCCATAAAAGTAACTGTGCTCGTCTGTTATCGTCTCTATCCCTTTTACTAAAAAAAAAGTGGTTATCTACTAAGTTAAGCAAAACTCAGAAAACTTCACATCTTCACATGTAGATGTGCTCTGCAGTTTGCAAACTCCTTCACATAAAATGTGTAAATCCTGCCAGCAGGTTGCTATGGTTATTCTTTCTTAAATGTACTGTTACCTTGTTTTGAGCTATGAGCATATATTGAACTAGTCATTATGCTCAGCTCTCCTACATAGAAGGCAAAAAACCTTTTCTTCTGGAATTGTTTTCTTGAACGCTAAACATGACCTAATTAGAAGTATAGGTAATCTTCACGGAGCTTAAAAATAATCTCTCTCCAATCAATGACAGAAGACTATGCTAAGGGAATAAATACTTCTCCCTCTTCAATGCATTTCTATTCTAGTATAGAGTTCTTTTATGCCAGTAAATGCCCCACTTTTCCCCTCTTAACCAGAAAGGAATATTTTCATTTTATGTCTTCCTTACACTGGTGTACACTCAGCTACTACTTGAGTAGAAAACCTGGACGACCAGCTTGCATGTAACTTTGCAAAAAAAGGACAGAAGGAGCTGAGCAGTGTCTATGCTGGTGACTCACTGAAGTCCAGTCAAGTGTAAAATCAAGTTAGAAGCAGCCCAGCCCAGATACTGAAATGTGCCAGAAGGTAAGATTTCTAGAAAGTGTGTTTTCTTAATGATTATGAAGCTTTAATCCTTTCTCAAAATATCATCATTTGCCCTTCATAGTTAACTATGACTCTGGATTTATGTTGCTTTCTCTGGAGACAGTGATTTTGAAAATACTGTTGGGGTAAAGAGGCGTCTAATAGGGTTTATTGTTTGCTGTCTCTAAGCTTACCTCTTTACCTTTTAGTTTACATAACAGCTCTTCTCCTCAAAAAACCTGTTCCCTTTCTGGGTGCCAAAATCCATATTTATCTTTCTACTGCTAATTCCAACAGTCAAGGGATCTAAAGCATAGCTTGTTCTATCCATATTTATAGAGTTTTTTTTGATACACTAAAGGTAGTGCTCCACTTAATCTCACCAAAAATTAATTTTATGATGGGACATCCTGCTGTTACTTTAGTGTCACTGAATTTTAGTAGTCATTGGCTAAATTACAGAGTATGGCTCATGCAGAATCCGATTTGCCTTTAGGAAAGATACAAACCGGACACTGATGAAACTGTTCAAGAAACTCTAGGTGATGTCTGTGAAATCCTGATTTTATCTTTAATCTCAAAGACTGTACATGAATGCCCATATCAGAGGATTTCAGTTCAAAGCAATCTTGATAAAGCAACCAAAAGATTTTCTGAAGAAAATATTTTTCTCCTACTTTGTCAGTTCATTTTCCTCCCTTGGGTCTCTATCATAATTTAAGATAGCAACCTATGGTGTTAGCTTTAAAGATTGTATGAAATCTTGAATATCTTTGGATGGTTTCTGTCATTTCATTTGCTGTATTTTATACACCCAATAGCTGGAAAGGTATTGAAAAGATTATCCGCCTTAGATCATCAAACTTATAGCCAGTAAAAAAGAAACACCACCATCATTTTTTTCTGTAGCCATCTCAGAGATTTTCAGTAATGCTAATTTAGTTAGTTGAAGAGATTGTAGCATCATTTCTAATTTCAAGTATGCTGAGCCCCTTCCCCCCACACACAAAAAAAGTTGAATATTGAGAGAAAATATATTTTACTGGTATTTAAAAATATTTCTTAAATTTTTTTCTTTTTAGGAGTATTCTAAAAATACTTCTTTATAAGGTCAGTGATAGTCTGTTCATATGATTCCTTGTTGTAAACTTAATGTACAGTGTAAGCATTGCAGCCTGATGTGCTAAACTGGATTCACTAATGAGGGATGAACCTCTAAGAATTCTGTTAGCTTTGATATTGATTGATTGATTCATTTCTTTATTCATTCAGTGAATGATTTATTGAGTTCCTTCTGGGTATCAAGCTGTGGCCTGGCAATGCAATAGTAGGCAAAAATAGACATGTTCCCCCCTGTACTCTTGGAGCTTGCTGTGAAGTAGGGGAGAGAGGCATTAGTCAGACTTATCATACATTACAGCTGTGATAAAAGCAACAGAAGTACATGATATTATGTGATAGCATAATGGAAGATTTCACCTAGTCAGGGAGGTCAAGGAGGCCTTTGGTGAGGGCCATGCTTGAACTGATGTGTGGAGGAGAAGCAGGAGTTAAAGAGGGGAAGGGAACAAGTTAAGTAGGGGAAGAGTTAAGTAGGGGAAGAGGACAAAGTGTCTGTGGTAGAAGGGAGCCCTGCAAGTCTGAGGGGCTGAAGGAAGACAGGGCTGGCTGGAGTGTAGAATGGAACGTAGCTCACTGTGAGGCTGGAATGGGTAGGGAAGAGCCATCAAGCAGGGTCCTCAAGTGTTTTATCTTTATCTTAAGAGCAATGGGAATTCATTAAAGGATTTTAAAATAGGTGATTCAGAGAGCAGGGTAGGACACATTATAATATGATAAAAATTCTTATTCTAAAAAGACTGCTCAGGTGGAAAGAAATGTGAGTGTGGAAAGAAATGGAGAATGGGGAGTGTATACCCACCATGTGGTTAGGGCTTTCTAGGACTTTACAAATGACCAAAGGGCAGTAAAAGGAAGACTGGGTTACTTAATTGGGTTTCCAAAAATTGAGCATGATTGTTTGTAATTCCAAATCCCATTACAATGAATTATGGATACAAGTTTATTATGATGATAACTATTAGCGTTGTAAGCTAATCCATACAGCCAAGTCTCCCCTTATGGAAGTCTTCCTAAATAAGCTCTCTGGTTTTGTTTTTGTTTGTTTGCTTGCTTGCCTACTTGTTTTTTTTTTGGCGGTACGTGGGCCTCTCACTGCTGTAGCCTCTCCTGTTGCGGAGCACAGGCTCCAGACACGCAGGCTCAGCAGCCATGGCTCACGGGCCCAGCCGCTCCGCAGCATGTGGGATCTTCCCAGACCGGGGCACGAACCCGTGTCCCCTGCATCGGCAGGCGGACTCTCAACCACTGCGCCACCAGGGAAGCCCTACTTGTTTTAATTATTTTTTTTCTACGTCCACATTTTTAAGAAGTCAAGATATAAAAATAAAAACAAAGATTCCTTCTTAGCCCTCCCTCTTTGTACACACACACACACACACACACGCAATGAATAAATGTATACATGCAGGCAGCCTGTATATAATTTTATATAAATTGTATTAGAAGTATAATTTTACAAACTGCTTTTCAAACTCAATTTTTAAGCAAGATATTTCCTTGTCAATGAGACATATAGAAGCTCCACTTTGATAGTAACCTATTGTAGGGAGTGACCAGAATTTAAAAATTTTCCTTCTGATGAACATGTGTGCTACTTCCAATTTTTCCTATTATGCAAGACTGAATGAGTATCCTAGGAAATAAATCTTTTTATCTTTGATTATCTTCTTAGGATAAATTTCCAGATGAAATTACTGGATCAGTTGGTATAAACATTTAAAATTTCAATATGTTTATGAATTCTCTGCCCTCCAAAAAGTTTGAAACAATTTAATCTTTATCAGTTTTGGAAATAATGTCCATTTTACTATGTCTTTGTCAAGGCTGGATAGATGCATTTTTATTCAGATTATTATTTTTTGCCTTTCTGCTAGGTTACAGATGATACATTTTACAGTTTTCATTGACTATTTTGAAATTAATGTTATTTTTCTCAACAGCTCTGTATCACATTTTGGTGTATTAATTTCATTTTTAGGAATTCTTTTGATATCATTAAATATCCTTAAAATATTTTAGTGCTTAATATAACATATCCTTTTCTTTTTAGACTTTGGAGTCATCTCTTTTAGTTCAGGGATAGTATCTGGTGGAACCAGGTAAAATTAACATTATAAAGACACATTTTCCTTGATGCCATTATGCAAAGCCCTATTTTTCTAAAGACTAAATGGTTCACAGATATTTTTCCTAATTTTAAAAAAATTAATAGACTCTATTTTTTAGAACAGTTATAGGTTTACAGAAAAAATGTATAGAAAATACAGAGTTCCCATATACCCACAACCCTTCTTGCAGTTTCCCCTGTTATTAATATCTTGCATGAGTGTGGTACATTTGTCACAGTTGATGAGCCGATATTGATGCATTATTATTAACTACAGTCCATAAATCATATTGTGTTATACTTTCTATGGATTTGGGAAAATGTATGATGTCATGTATCTATATTAAATGTGCATGTGGAATAGTTTTACTGCCCTAAACATCCCTGTGCTCCACTTGTTCGTCTCTCCTCCCTTCCCTCACTTCTTTGCCTGAACCCCTGGAAGCTATTGACATTTTTACTGTCTTTATAGTTTTGTCTTTTCCAGAATGTCATATAGTTGGAATCATATAGTATGCAGCCTTTGCAGATTGGGTTCTTCCACTTAGCAGTGTGTATTTAAGGTTACTCCATGTCTTTCAGTGGAGTGATAGCTTACTTTTTCTTATTGCTGAATACTATTCCAAATCAGAGTTTGTTTACCTATTATTATAGCTACTTCCATAATTTTTGGAAATTATGAACAAAGTTGCTGTAAACATTCATGTGCATGCTTTTGTGTGGACACATTTTCAACACATGTGGGTAAAGCATAATTGCTGGATCATATGGTAAGACTATGATTAGCTTTGTAAGATGCTGTTAGACTGTCTTCCAGAATGGCTGTACCATTTTGTTTTCTCACAACCAATAAATGAGAGTTCCTGTTGCTCTACATCCTCACTAGCATTTGTAGTTGTCAGTGTTTTCTAATTTTGCCATTCTAATAGATGTATAGTAGTATCACATTGTTTTAATTTGTAATTTCCTATGATATATGTTGAGCAAATTTTCATTTGCTTATTTGCCATCTGCACATCTTTTTTAATGTGGTGTCTTCAAAATTTTTACCATTTTTTAATTGGGTTGTTTGTTTCTTATTGTTGAATTTTCAGAGTTCTTTGTATATTTTAGATACAAGTCTTTTATCCAATGTATGTTTTGCAAATATTTTCTATGGCTTATCTTTTCATTCTCTCATCAGTGTCTTTCACAGAGCAGACATTTTTAATTTTAATAAAGTCAAGTTTATCAATTTTTCTTTCATCATTAGTGTTTTTATTTTTGTATCTAAAAAGTCATCTCCAAAACCAAGGTCATCTAAATTTTCCCCTATGTTATTTTCTAGGAATTTCATAGTTTTGTGTTTTACTTTTAGATCTATGATCCATTTTGAGCTGATTTTTGTGAAAGGTGTAAGGACTGGGTTTATATTCACTTTTTTTGGTGTAGATGTCCAGTTGTTCAAGCACCACAGATGTCTTTTTGTCCATGCTTGGAACCCTGAAACATCCCTGTGTTATTGATACTAAGATATAAATGTGGCTATAGATTTATAGATCTGAATATTTGCTACTTCTGAATGGTCTGCTTGAAAGCCCTTTAAGTGACTTCTACTTATTCTAAGACTCCTTAAGATGAATTCACTGGCAGAAACACTTCCATAATGTCCCATTTTAATAGAACTGGTATGTTGTTTAGTAACACACAAAGGACTATTCAAAAGTTGGTGCAAAATTATACGTGTTGCCTAGAGGAGAAATTATGTTTTCTAACATCTCCCCTCTCTGCCCTGGTCCTTCTTACTGCTTCTCATCTTACTTAAGTCTGTAACCTTTGTCTTTGTTGTTTGGCAGTGAACTTCATTCACTGATGCCAGAGGCAGAGAGTTTTCAGTAGATGCCCAAGCTCCTGATCCACACTCCTGGAGACTGGCTCTAGTCTCAATATTAAAATGTGCAGGAATATATCAAAGACACATTTTTTTAAATGACCCTCTTTAACCTCCGAATAAGTAACTTGGAAATATTTCTTTTAGTTCCTAAGCTTTGATATGACCTACAATGGAATAAAAAGATGTCAAAGTTTCAGTTCCTTTTATGTTTCTCTTTTAATAGTTCTGTGATTTGATACCATGGTGACAGGCATCAAGGAAATACTTAGAATTAATGATGCTTTCAGTTGATTTGAAAAAAGAATGTATTTTTAATTCCTCTAGCTTCTTGATTAAATTACCATCTTGCATACAAGCTCATTCCTGAAGTAAATGAATTGAAAATATCGATTTCAAGAATTATTTTATTCCATATAACACCATGCTTATTTTTGTCTAGTTCTACCAGATTATTTTAACCCAAATTATAGAAACAAAAAAAGTAAGCAGATGGTTTAAATATTATAAATACATCTTATAACACTTTGGTATTTAGAGAATTATGCTTGGAATTGATGAGCTATTTCTTAGTATTTAAATATCTGCTATTTCTTAATTTTGGGGGGTCTTAACTGGGTTAATGTTTTAAAGAATTTTTTTAAAAATTCACCTTTAACATAGAAAGAAATAGTCACTTGAAGTTATTGTGGTATTCCTTTACAATTCAGTGAAGAAGGTGTGTAAATTCTTTGCAGTATCATTTGAAATATTTCTTTTCCATTACTTTCCTACTACAATTACTGCAGGTTTCCATTTCATCTCACCTGAAGTATTTTTTTTAAACATATTTATTGGAGTATAATTGCTTTACAATGGTGTGTTAGTTTCTGCTTTATAACAAAGTGAATCAGCTATACATATATATCCCCCTATCTCCTCCCTGTTGCGTCTCCCTCCCACCCTCCCTATCCCGCTCCTCTATGTGGAAACAAAGGACGGAGCTGATCTCCCTGTGCTATGCGGCTGCTTCCCACTAGCTATCTATTTTACATCTGGTAGTGTATATATGACAATGCCACTCTACAATGAGGTATCATCTCACACCATCTCAAAAAATCTACAAACAATAAGTACTGGAGAGGGTGTGGAGAAAAGGGAACCCTCTTGCACTGTTGGTGGGAATGTAAACTGATACAGCCACTATGGAGAACAGTATGGAGGTTCCTTAAAAAACTAAAAATAGAACTACCATACGACCCAGCAATCCCACTACTGGGCATATACCCTGAGAAAATCACCTGGACTATTTTTATAACAACTTCATGATGTCTCTGACTTCAGTCTTCCCCTTCACTGTTTTGCCCCATACTCTACCCACTATTGGATCTTCCGCAAACACTATACTGCTCATATTATTATAGTAACTTCTGCATTGTGACGTAGAAAAGAGTATGGGTTTTGCAATAAAGACCACTTACTATTTCCGGAATTTTGGACTCAGTCTTTAATCTCTCTAAGTTTCAGTGTCCTTAATTATAAAATGGGGCCTTTTCAACAAACTCGTAAAAGTTGGAATTATGATTAAATAAAAATAATGCTTATTTTATTAATACTTCTCATCTGTCTATTGAAGAAAGTCCAAAATTCTTAACTTGGCATACAAAATCAACCAGAGTTTGAGCTCAGACCACCTCTCAACACATTAACTCATCTGTACATGGGCAACATTTTAGCCAAAGCCCATTCAGAACTCCTATGTTCCATCCTTGGCTTCTCTCTTCCTGTACCTCCACCTCTTTTATATTTCTGCTGCCTGGAATTTCTTTCCTCTATCTTCATCACTTATTGAAATGCTCCCAATTCATTAATGCAACCTGACAAGGCATCTTCAAATTCCTGATCAAATGTAAGCAGCCTGAGAAGAATGACCCCTTTTTCCCTGATATTTGTAGGGCACTGATTTTTACTTTCTTATAACACCTAATACTTACTGCTTTGAATAGTAGTTAGTTGTATAAAGGTCTTTTCTAAGAGACCTTAAGGTACACAATAGCAAGGCCAGTGTTATAGTCATGCAAGCTCATGGCACTTAGAACTGTATCAGACACAAAGTTTTCAATAACCATTTGGTGAATTAAGGTATAATTTACCTTTTTAATATCTATAATCATCCCATTATTTCAGGATTATTTCTCATAGAGATATTTTTTTCTCATTAAAACATTAAAAATGGACAAAATTTGGGATAATTTTTTTCCTGTGTTGGCTCAGGAGGACTTCTTAGATGATTTCAGCAATGCAGAGTGCATATCACCTTGAGTATATTTATTATTATTATTATCTAGAAAATTAGCTCAAGTTGGCTCTAACAGCAGAAATGTCCCCTGATATATCAAAGTTTGACAAATCTATTCCCATTAAGGAGAGAACTGAAGGCATTTTTAGTTGATACTTTGTATTTTTAGAATATCTATTTTATTTCTGACTCCAAACCATCAGAACACATAAGATTCTATTGTATTACTAAATGAGTGTCCTTTTGTTCAGAAGAGCATGTTAAAAAATGCCCCAGATAATCACATAATATCTCATTATACACCATAAGACTAAAAAAAGCTTCTTAACCTGTCTAATACATTTTCCGTATTTTCAGGCAAGTTTTACCTAAACCATTTCTGACAGGAAGACAACTCTTCTAGTCTTAATTATCCCAAGGGAAGATGATTTCATAGCCTCCGTTATAAAATAAGCACCTTCACAAAAGAATGTGATAAATGAACCCTAGAGCTATTGTAGTGATAGATGAATTATGTCAGTGAAAAACTTGGAATGAGTAAAATCAAGGAAGAAAAATCTCACTTTGCGTGAGATGAGGTAAGCATGAAGCATATATGAGGCTTTTAATGATGTCTCTAAGGAAAATTCTGCTTTGAGATGGAGAGTCAGGAGATGATAATGGACTTTGATGGAAGGGGAGAGGAAAAGAAAAGAGCATTTGAGAAAACTGAAGAAGAAATATTGGGAATTTAACGGAACAAAGCCATGTGGAAAGAAATATACCCATAAGTCAATGAAGTATAAAAAGCGCAGTAGGGCCCCAAATAGGAGGCTTTTCTGGATTGCATCTTTAAGACATACTTAATGTCTGTCAGTATGAAGTTTAAAAAACTGTTTGCTCTGCATTTATACTGACTTGTTAATCTTTAAAAAAATTTTAAGACTTTAAATACTAAATTTTTATTATTGCTTTCCTAAAAGGATCCCTCAAGGATATCTCTGTTTCCACTTCGGTTAGTTTTAACAAATGCAAGGATTGCCATTCCATTCTGTTCCCTTGATACTCCTGGCTGTTTGAAAAAGAATACTCAATTTATTTAATAAAGAAAACACTTGTTCGTCGGTCTACCTCTTCAGACTTCCAGCAGCTGTAAGGATAATTAAAACCATCCAGAGTATTGTTGTGTTCCTTATGGCAGCTTCGATTCTATTGATGGCATCTAACTTTTCTTTAAGAATTTTATGAAATTGTCCATGAAAGATAACTGTATAGTTCTGGATGGCACTGGTAGAAAGAGAGTCACAAGCAGTAAGTGCAAAAAGCATAACAGGGAGCAGGGCTTTTAACAATTTATCTTTTCTTTAAGGCCAGGAATAGATAAACCATATAAAAATTTTGTAGCTTCTTAGAGCATTTGGATGGTGTGTATGAAGCAATCTGGATAATCTACTTTTTCATTATATTACATTTACAATTTATATGTTCCAAACATTCCTTTTTGTGAATAAAATATTTTATTATAAAATAAAACATATTTAGGTGTTGGTTTGCTAAGGGTAAATAGTTTTGCTCCTGTATATATACTTTTAATGTAATAATTTACTGTGCTTTAACCCTGCTGGAATAATGCATTATTCCTTATTTTTTAAAATGTCACATGTACATCTATTCATTGTGCAACACAATTAGAATAAAAATGTATGGTTTTGTTAAGCTGTACCATCTCAAAAATATTTAGGGGAGAGCTACATGCAGATTTTTTTTTTTTTTTTTTTTTGCGGTACGCGGGCCTCTCACTGTTGTGGCCTCTCCCGGAGGCTCCGGATGCGCAGGCTCAGCGGCCGTGGCTCATGGGCCCAGCCGCTCCGCGGCATGTGAGATCTTCCCAGACCGGGGCACGAACCCGTGTCCCCTGCATCGGCAGGCGGACTCTCAACCACTGCGCCACCAGGGAAGCCCCCACAGATTTTTAATAATAAATTTCTTCTCTGTTCTCAGGCTGGTCTTATCTGATCTCAAACAGGTCAATGTTGAATTTATTCAAAATGGTCTTTGTTGCTAGAAATTTTGTTTAAAACTAGAGAAAAGATAAATGTTCTACATGGGTTTAAACTTTTAATTAAGCCTCACAAGCAGCAAGAGCCAAATAACAGAGTTCAATAACTAAAGAAACCAATGATATTTGTGTAAAATGAATTAACTGTGTTGAGGGTTTTGAATATTATATTACCTCAGTATAAGGGAAAGTACGTAAGAAACAGTTCCACTAGCATTTCCTACATATTTTATTTCCTTCTCGGTCTCTGAGGTGTGCTACCTGTCCAGTCTACAAATAATTGATGACTTGGATGATCAATAAATTTTGTAAGTGATATGTTCAAAATTTATCTAATTTTATTCCTATTACAAACTTTATCCTGCCATTAATTTCAATAAAATATCAATAGAGTAATATAATCATATAATTTGATATGTTAGGGAAAGCCAGTTAGTAGGAGAGGGAACAATGTATTAAAATCTTGCTAAATACATGAATCCAGGCAGGAAAATATAATAAACTAATAAAACAAAATTCCCAGTGCTTTTTTTTTAGTGTATGTGGGGCTTTTGCTTTTTAAAAATTATCATTTGGAGAGTAACATTTGTTTTTATTTCTTTTTCTTTTTTTAATTTTGAATTTCTATTGCTATGATATATATTCTGAAAAACCTCTAAAGCAAAATTATACACTTTATCTCTATTGCAAAGCCAACACCTGTGCAACCACATGCAGGACAGGAAATAGATCTTTGCCCTTTTATTCACCGTCTGTGCCTTAGCCTCCCAAGTTAACTTTTATGCTAATTTTAAGGGTACTGATTTAATGTTATTAATTGCCTTGCTTTTCTTTAATAGTTTTTACTATGAAATGCACATCCCTAACCATGTTTAGTTCACCATTTGTTGGAGAAATGGAATCACGCACTATGCATCCTTTCATGCCTGGCTTCTTTCTCCTAACATGGTATATGTGATATTTAGCCATGTTGTGTGTAGCTGTGCTTTGTTCATTTACATTGCCGTATTGTCTTTTTTGTGTGGCTCTTTTACACTTTTAAAATCCATTCTGTTCATGGACATTTGAATTGTTTCTAGTTTTTATCTTCATGACTCTTGGGTGTATACATAAGTGTGGAATTGCTAGGAATGTGTAACTTCAGGTCTAGTGGGTATTGCTAAACTGTTTCCCACGTGGTATAACTATGCACTCCCATTTGATATTTCCCCATTAATTCACGTCCTTACCAACCTTTGTTATTTCTTTGCTTTTAAAATTCTAGTTACTCTGATGGATGTGTTGTAGTATCTTAGGATACTTTTAATTTGCATAGCTGACCAATTAGGTTGAGTTCTGTTTGGCCATTTGTGAAGGTTTTATTTAAATCTCTTGCCATATTTTTCTATTGTGTTATCTTTTTTCCTCTCTATGGATTTGTATGATTAATACACCCACACACTCAGACACAGTATAAAAATCCTGTGTTGGTTATATTTGTTGTAAATATCTTCTCCCAGTGTGTAGTTTACCTTTTTGTTTTCTTAATGCTGTCTGCTGGAAACAAAAATAATTAATTCTTATGTGGTCCAGTTGGCCTGTCTTTTTCTCCATAATTATTGCTTATTGTGCCCTGTTTAAGAAATCTTTCCCTGCCCTATCATGAATATACTTTCTTGTATTGTATTCTAGAAGCTTTATTGTTTTACCTCTCACATTTTGCTAAATAGTTTACCTGGAATTGATCTTTATGTATTATGTGAGATAGATGACAAGCTTCATTTTATTCCATGTGGATATTAAATTGTCCTAGAATTGTTTATTGAAAGAGACTGTCCTTTCCCCACTGTATAAAGTGCTAACTTTGTTAAAAATCAATTGTCCATAGGTGCATACATGTGGTAATGAACTCTCCATTTCGTTCCATTTGTTTTTCTTGTCTGTCCTTGTGCCCATACAACGTTGTTTTAATAATTGTATTTTTATAATAACTCCTGATATCCCATAGAGCAAGTCTTCTTACCTT
This sequence comes from Monodon monoceros, assembly GCF_005190385.1. NCBI lineage: Eukaryota > Metazoa > Chordata > Mammalia > Artiodactyla > Monodontidae > Monodon > Monodon monoceros. Next base: position 69,459,842 of record NW_021703777.1, read on the forward strand.
GTTCTTCCTCAGTAGTGTCTTAGCTATTCTTGGCTCTTTGCACTTCCACATTTAGTAGCAACTTGTCAAGTTACAAGGATACAAACACACACATGTCACACGAAATTGTGATTTTTTTTTTTTGTATTTCATTCAACCCTTAGAGAAATTTGGGGAGAATTAACATCTTAAAATGTTGACACTTCAAATCCATGAACATGATGTATCTCTCCAGATTTTTAGATCTTTTGTGTTTTCTCTCAATAAAATGTCATTTTTTTGTGTGAAGAGACCTTCATGTCTTTTATGAGATTTAATCCTAGTATTTGATTGGTTTTCCTACTGTCATAAATAGCATGTTTTTCAAGCTACTATGTGTCTAGAGCCCTTGTAAAACTATGTCTCTGGCATCCGTGTAAATCTTTCTAAAATTATTTTATATCAGGGTTAGTAATGCTTGCTGTGTATCTCAATTCAATACAATAACTTTGTCATTGCCCTCTGAAAATCTATGGATTTTGGTTGCCAGCAACAGAAACTGATTTTGGCTAATTTACGCAAAGGAGAACTTAAAAGAGAATACAGGTGAGAGAAAAGATATCTGGGTTTCTGGGAATCTGTTTTGAAAACAAGTGAGAACAAAGTCAATGCCAAGGTCCTAGGATCATGAACTGAAGTTTGAAAGCATGTTTCCTCTGTGACAACTTTTCTATGTTCTTGCTTATTCTTGCATCTTTTCCTCAAGTGTATTATTCATAGCACAGAGCATTTAATTTACCAAACTTAGATCACTTCCTGACTCTCCTTATATAAAGAGAGGGAAAATTGTGTCTTTGGTCTTTTTCAGTAGAAGATGGTTCCTGAAAACTATCTTTGCACCAATGCTACACACAATGGGAAAAAGAGCAGAGTATAATTCCTTAAGGAAAACTGAATGCTTTTAAGAAAGGACATGAATGCTGGAGAGAAAAACTAATAGTAACTCCTCCTTAGAGGAAGGTCATAGATGACAGCCTGGTGCCCATCAGGCAGTTCTCTCTAAAGTTTAGTAGCAAATGCTTTGCTAAATATGGATATATACTGTAATAGGATTTCTGGAGCCACCATATTCTTTTCTCTCTCGCTCATATATATATTTTCCACTATTACCCCTTATTGATTTTAATCTGTCAAACATATATATATATATAGTGTATATTCTATTATCCCTTATTGATTTTAATTTGTCAAAACATGATAATTTATTTAAAAAAGGTTTAGTGAAACAGAAGATTAGACAATTAGGAGTCAAGTCTTGGTATAACTATTTTTAATATTTTTCCATAGAAACTGTATTATTATGTGAAGAGAAATCTACCCTATAACTTAATTTTCCAGGAGTTAAAATAAGATGTATAACATTATTTTTGGCAGAGCACTGAAGTTCAGTTAGGGTGGATATTCAACCCTTTTTTCATTCCAGGGATGCCTCAAACTTCAACCGTGTTACTCACAAAATGAGTCACTTCCTGTACTCCAGTTGTTTCCAGATGTGTTATGCTCCTGGAGATTAATTACATTTAGAGTAATGTTTATATATGTGCAGGACTAAATGTTATAATGCTAGGTTAATCTATTGTATTTCAAAGAGACTTCAGAGATCTTTTCATTCAAACTAAAGAAGGAACTTGGCCTACATATCTGGAATTTAATTGCATACTATCTATTGGAAAGCTTCCCAGGATGAAGAATGGTATTCTTTGAGGCAACCTTCTTCATTATTGGACAATACTATAGTCCCTTTCTATATCAATTCTTTAAGAATTCATGACTCTACTTATTTTTCTCTACTTTTTTTTTTCTAAATGTCATTTTTTATTCTAAAAATAATACATGATTCTTTAAAAAATCATGCAGGTAGGAGAGAATTGTATGAAATAAAAAGTGAAAGCTTAGAAGTTTTTTATACTGCTAAAGTAATTCTTCTTCTGTGCTATTTCCACACATCTGACTAAGTTCAGCCACTGGAGCAAGAGAATGTGTGTCTGTCTACTCTTCATGTGACAACACTGCAGGTGTCTTGACAGCTAACTTGACCTCATTAAGTGTTTAACAGCTAACTTAACAGCTAACTTGACCTCATTAAGTGTTTGGTTTTTTTTTCTGTCTTACTGTGCCATCTATTTTCAATTGTTAAATGTTTTAGGTATGTACAAGACATCTTTAAAAGAGAAAATGAAATTGCTTAATATGCTTCCATAGTAATATTTGTATGACATTTGTGCAATTTGAATTTATTTCTAAAATTCAGGACAACACTGAATCTACAGACTTGACATTCTGAATTATGTTTTAGCTATTACTGAATTTTTACATAAAACCTCAATATGAATGCCTGTCAGGAGAGTATACAGAAATGGCATTTTTGTTCTGTGAATAGGGATTTGATAGAAACATCATTTTGTCATCGAAATGTTATGTGTCTATAATGTTAAGAATTTCTCGATAATAGAACTGGTAATCATAACCCTCCTTCTGATAAAATAAAAGTCAAAGAAAGCATTACTTTAATTTGTAAAATCACTGCACTGAAAGATTTTTAAAGTGCCCATGTCAGTACGTGCATCATCTTGCTAATGAATAAAAGTATCATTTCAAGGTCACATGCATGTAAGCTAGTTTCCCTCCAAAGAATTGCTAATATTATCAAGTTTTCTAAGAAAGAGGTTCTTACTGAGAGGACTTAACAGAGCAATAGAATGCAGAAAAAAATTAACTTAAGCCCATAGCTGTGTCATTGAGATATATTTAGTAATATCTCCCCCAACTTGTATAATTTAGAAGAAAATGATTATAATATATAATTACTCAGCAATGTGTTTTTTTAACAGTAATGCATATTTTTATTAATAGATCTATTTTTTAAAAAAATAACTACTTATTTCATAGCTTGGATGTTCTAAAAATTAATTTATCCATACCCCTTTTAATGAGTGTATAAGTTTTTAAATTATTTATAACAGATAATGTTGTAAAGAACTTCTTTGAAAATGTATGTGAATATTTCTGTAATAGATCCCTTAACTGGAATTGCTGGGTTCAGAGTATGTGATTTCAATTTTTGACATAATATGTAAAATTGCTCTCTAATAACGTGATTTCCACTCACATCAAGCATGTTGTTTTGGAGCACTAACCTCACATTCTCTCCAAAACCAAATAATAATCACAATTATTTTTTGGACAAATTGATATCCAAAAATGACATCTCATTTTAATTTTCAATTTTTTAAGTAGGTTGTAATTTGGGACCATTTGAATATATCTTCCTGTGAATATCCTTTCCTCTTTTTAAAAATTGAAATATAGTTGATGTACAGTATTATGTTAGTTTCTGGTGTACTACATAGTTATTTGACATTTACATACATTATGAAATGATCACCACAAGTCTAATAACCATCTGTTCTGATACAAAGTTATATTATTGACCATATTCTTTCTGCTGTAAATGACATACCATGGATTATTTATTTTATAACTGTAGGTTTGTACCTTTTAATAATATTCACCTACTTTGTCCATTACCCCACCCCCTTCATTTTGGCAAACACGTGTTTGTTTTCTATATCTATGATTCTGTTTTGTTTTGTTTGTTTTGTTTTTTAGATTCCATATATAAGGAGATAATAAGAAATTTGTTGTTCTGTCTGTGACTTGTTTCAATTAGTATAATACACTCTAGATCCACCCATGTTGTCCCAAATGGCAAGATTTCATCTTTTATGGCTGAGTAATATTCCATTGTATATGTATGTATTGCAGTTTCTTTGTCTATTCATCTATCAATGGACACTTAGGTTTCTTCCATATCTTGACTATTGTAAATAATGCTGCAATGAACATTAGGGTGAGTATATCTTCTAGAATAGGTGCTTTTGTTTTCTTTGGGTAAATACCCAGAAATGAAATTTCTGGATCATATGGCAATTATATTTATAATTTTTTGAGGAACCCACATGCTGTTTTCCATAGTGGCTCCACCAACAGTGCATGAGGATTCCCTTTTACCCACATTCTTACCAAAACTTATTTGTTGTCTTTTAGATGATAGCCATTCTGACAGGTGTGAGGTGCTATCTCATTGTGGTTTTAATTTGCATTTCCTTGAAAATTAGTAATGTTGAGCATAATTTCATGTGTCTTTTGGCCATCTGTATGTCTTCTTTGGAAAAATGTCTAGTCTTTTGCTCATTTTTTGAATTGTTTGTTTTGATGTTGAGTTTTATGCGTTCTTTGTATATTAACCCCTTATCAGGTTTATCATTTGCAAATATCTTCTCCCATTCAGTAGGCTGATTTTTCACTTCATTGATGGTTTGCTTCACTGTGTAAATGTGTTTTAGATTGATATGTGCCATGTGTTTATTTTTACTTTTTTTTTTCCCTTGCCTGAGGAGACAGATCCAAAAGAAAAAAAATTGCTAAGATTGATGACAAAGAGTATACTGCTTATGTTTTTTTCTAGGAGTTTTTTAGTTTCAGGCCTTATTTTAAGTATTTAAACATAGAATTGGATGTCTATTTTGATTTTGTTTTTATATATGATGTAAAAAAGTAGTCCAGTAACATTCTTTTGCATTTGCACCATTTTCACCATTTACTGAAGAGGCTTTCTTTTCCTCATTGTATATTCTTGCCTCCTTTGTCACAGATTAACTGACCAGATAAGTGTGAATTTATTTATGGGCTGTCTATTCTGTTCCATTGATCTATGTGTCTGTTTTTGTGCCAGTAATATACTGTAGTTTTGTAGTATAGTTTGAAGTAAGGGGACATTATACCTCCACCTTTGTTCTTCTTTCTCAAGGTTGCTTTGGCTATTTGGAGTCTTTTGTGTTTCTGTACAGATTTCAGAATTTATTTGTTCTACTTCTGTGAAAAATGTCATTGGTATTTTGATACAGATTGCATTGAATCTGTAGATTGCCTTGGAGAGTATGGTCATTTTAAGAATATTAATTCTTTCAATCCATGCACATAGTATATCTTCCCATATGTTTATATAATCTTCAGTTTATTTCATCAGTATCTTATACTTTTCAGAGTACATGTATTTTTATCTCCTTGGTTAGATTTATTCCTTGTATTTTATTTCTTTCAATGCAGTTGTAAATGGGACTGTTTTCTTAATTTCTCCTTCTGTTAGCTGGTTGTTAAAGTAGAGAAATACAATAGATTTCTGTATATTAATCTTATATTCTGCAACTTTACTGAATTCATTTATTCTAGTAGTCTTTTGGTGGTATCTTTAAGATTTTCTCTACATTGTATCATGTCATCTGCAAATAGAAACAGTTTTACTTCTTCCTTTCCAGTTTGAATTCCTTTTATTTATTTTTCTTATATGATTGCTGTGGCAAGGACATCCGATACTATGTTGAATAAAAGTAGTGAGAGGGTATTCTTGTCTTGCTCCTTGATCTTAGAGGAAATGCTTTCAGGTTTTCACTGTTGAGTATGATGTTGGCTGTAGGCTTGTCATATATGGACTTTATTCTGTTGAGGTATGTTCCCTCTATATCACTTTGTTGACAGTCTTTATCATGAATGAATGTTGAAGTTTTTTCTAAAGCTTTTTCTATATCTATTGAGGTGATTGTATGATTTTTATTCTTCTATTTCTTATTGTGGTGTATCACATTGATTGATTTGTTGTGTACCACATCCTTGCATCACTGGGACATATCCCACTCGAACTTGATGTATGATCCTTTTAATATATTGTTGAATTTCGTTTGCTAGTATTTTGTTGAGGATTTTTTGCATCTATGTTCATCAGTGATATTGGCCTGTAATTTTCTTTTTCTGTGGTGTCTTTGTCTGGTTTTGGTGTCAAGGTGATAATGACCTCATAGAATCAGTTCAGAGGCATTCCTTCCTTCCTGTTCAATTTTTCAGAATAGTTTGAGAAATATAGGCATTAACTCTTCATTAAATGTTTGATAGAATTCACCTATGAAGCTATCTGGTCCTGGACTTTTGAATTTTGGTGTTTTTTTTAAATTACTGATTCAATTTCTTTAAGGGTAATCGTTTTGTTCATATTTTCTATTTCTTCCTGATTCAGTCTTGGGAGATTATGTTCCCAGGAATTTATCCATTTCTTCTAGGCTGTCCATTTTTATTGGCATATAATTGCTGACAGTAATCTCTTAGCATTCTTTGTGTTTCTGTGTTGTAACTTCTTTTCTTTCACTTCTGATTTTATTAATTTGAACCCTCTTTTTTTCTTGATGAGTCTGCTTAAAGTTTATCAATTTTGTCTATCTTTTAAAAAATCCAGCTCTTAGTTTTGTTGATCTTTTCTGTTTTATTTTTTTCAGTCTCTATTTCATTTATTTCCAATCTGATCTTTACTTTTCTTCTACTGACTTTGTTTTTTTTTGGGGGGGGCAGCGGTGGTTGTTGTTCTTCTTTACTTACTTCCTTTAGGTGTAAGTTTGGATTGTTTATTTGTTCCCTGAGGTAAGCTTGTATCACTATAACCTTTCCTCTTAGAACCACTTTTGCTGTGTCCCAGATTTTGGATGGTTGTGTTTCTATTCTCATTTGTCTCAGGTGTTTTTTTGAAATTTCCTCTTTGATTTCTTCAGTGACCCATTGGTTGTTTAGTAGCATATTGTTTAGCCTCTACATGTTTGTGATTTTTGTAGTTTTTTTCTTGTAGTTGATTTCTAGTCTCATACCTTTATGAAAAGATACTTGATATTATTTTAGTCTTTTTAAATTTGTTGAGTCTTTTTTTGTGGCCTAGCATGCTATCTATCCTGGAGAATGTTTCACGTGCATTTGAAAACAATGTGTTTTCTGCTGCTTTTGCTGGAATGTGCTATATATATCTATTAAGTCCATTGGTCTAATGTGTCATTTAAGGCCAGTGTTGCCTTATTGATTTTCTGTATATTTGATCTGTCTATTGATGTAAGTAGGGTGTTAAAATTCCATAACATTATTGCGTTATTGTCAATTTCTCCAATTATGTTGTTAATATTTGCTTTATGTATTTAAATGCTCCTATGCTGGGTACATATACATTGACAATTGCTATATCTTCTTGTTGGAAAAATCCTTTTATCATTATATAATGTCTTTTTTTGCCTCTCGTTAAAGTTTTCATTTTAAAGTCAATTTGTCTGACATGAGTATTGCTGCCTCAGCTTTCTTTTTGTTTCCATTCCATGGAATACCTTTCTCCATCACCTCATTTTCAGTCTGTGTGTATCTTTATATCTGAAGTGTGTCTCTTGTAGGCAACATATAGAGGGGTTTTGTTCTCATCCATTCAGCTACTCTTTGTCTTTTAATCGGAGCATTTAGTCCACTTAACATTTAAAGTAATTATTGATAGGCATTTGCTTATGCCATTTTGTTGACTGTTTTCTGGTTGTTTTACAGTTCATTTTTGTTCCTTTTTTCTTCTCTTGAGATTTGATGACCATCTTTAGCATTATGTGATTGTTTTAAGTTGATCTCTTAAGTTCAAACACATTCTTATAACCCTACAATTTTATTCCTCATCCCCATATTTAATGTTTTTGACATCATATTTACATGTTTTTGTTTTGTGTATCCCTTAAATACTTGTTGTGCATATAGATGATTCTACTACTTTTGTCTTTTAATCTTTCTACTAGCTTTATAATTGGTTGATCTACTACTTTTATTGTATGTTTGCCTTTACCAGTGACATTTTCCCTTTCATAATTTTTATGTTTCTAGTTATTGCCTTTTTCTTTTCTGCTGAAAGAAATCCTTCTAACATTTCTCATAATGCCAGTTCAGTGGTGCTGAAATCTTTTATCTTTTTTCTTTTTTTTTGTCTGTAAAACTCTTTATCTCTTCTTGAAGTCTGAATGATATCCTTGCCAGGTAGAGTATTCTTGCTTGTAGATTTCCTTTCTTCAGTGAATATATCATGCCTCTCCCTTCTGGCCTGCAATGTTCTGCTGAAAAGTCAGCTGATTATCCTATGGCAGTTTTCTTGTATGCAACTGGTTGCTTTTCTCTGGCTGCTTTTATGGTACTTCCTTTATCTTTAATTTTTGTTATTTTAATTATACTGTGTCTTGATGTAGACCTCTTTGGTTCATCTTATTGGAACTCTTTATGCTACTTGAATCTGGATGCCTGTTTCCTTTCCCAGGTTTGGAAAATTTTCAGCTATCATTTTATCAAATAAGTCTCTGCTCGTTTATCTCTCTTTTCTCCTTCTTGACTGGTATAGTGCAAATATTAGTATGCTTTACGTTGTCCCAGAAATCTCTTAAATTATCCTCATTTCTTTTACATTTTTTTTTCTTTTTATCTGTTCAGCTTGGGTGACTGTCTTCCAGATCACTGATCTGTTCCTTTATATCATCTAATTTACTGTTGAATCCTTTTAGTGTATTTTTAAATTTTAGTTATTGTATTTTAGTTATTATATTTTAGTTATTGTATTTAATTTTAGTTATTGTATTTCCCTCTGTTTAGTTCTTCATTATATTTTCTAACTCTTTGTTGATATTCTCACTGTGTTCATTCATTCTTCTCCTGAATTTGTTGAGCATCTTTATGATCATTATCTTGAACTCTTTATTGGAGAGATTGCTTATCTCCCCTTAGTTTAATTCTTTTTCTGAGGTTTTGCTCCTTTGTTTGGAATGTATTTCTCTATATCCTCATTTTACCTAATTATCTGAGCTTATTTTTATGTATTAGGTAAGTCAGTTACATTTCCTGATCTTGGAGAACTGTCTGTGTTTAGGACATGTCCTGTGAGGCCCAGCAGCATGCTTTCTTCTGGTCAACAGAACTATATGCTCTAGGGGTGCACCCTATCTGGGTAGAGTGCCACCTTCTATTGTGACATTGCTGGCCACTATGGGCATCCTGGTCAGTGTGGCTGGCCCCTGGTTATCTGTGAGGCCCTTCTTTTTGTGGTGGCTGCAGGCCTGCTATAGGGTGTGTGGCTGTGTCCCCTCATGGTTGGCTGTGCAGACCAGGGAGCTGCAAGGTTGGTGCTGGCCCTCTGGAGGGCAGGACTCTGTCCTTGAGTGTCTGGCTGCCCAGGCTGAGGAGCTTTGGGGCTGATGCTGGCCTGCTGGTAGGTAGCACTGGGTCCCCAGATGGCTTTTTGTGAGGACTGGGGTGCCACAGTGCTGGAGCAGGCCTGCTGGTTGATGTGTAAGCCCTTGATACTAATAGGCTAGAGGGAGGGCTGACTTTTAAATGGCACTTGCCAACATCAATGTCCTCCTGGTAGAATTAGTTCCCACAGTGGTTGTCGCCAGCATCTCTGTCCACAGCAGAGTCCCAGTTGCCTGCTGCCTCTCTGGGAGGATATCCCAGGTCAGCAAGTGTGTTTGACCCAGGCTTCTTTCAAATTACTGCCTTTCTGCTGGGACTTGCAGCATGTGAGATTTTGTGTACACCCTTTAAGAGAGGAGTCTGTTTCCTATAACCCTCCAACTTGACCAAATGTAAGCCCTGTTGTTTTTTAAAATCAGACATTCCAGAAGCTTGTCTTTCCATTTCGGGACCTCTGAGCTTGGAAGCCCAATGTGGGGCTTGAACCTCTTGCTCCTCAGGGAGTACCTCTGCAATTGTGATATTCCTCCTGTATGTGGTTTGTGGACTCGAGGATTTGGGTCCTGATTATACTGCATCTCCCCCACTCTTACCTGCCTTGTGTGGTTCCTTCATTATATCTTTAGTTGTGGAAAATCTTTTCTGCTAGTCTTCAGGTCATTCTCATAAATAGTTGCTCTGTAAGTAGTTGTAATTTTGGTGTGTTCATGGGAGAGGTGAGTTCAGGGTCTTCCTATGCCACCATTTTGATTATATACCCCTTTTCTCATTTTTAATTGGGTTGCCTTTTTATTATTGACTTATTGGAACCCTTTTAAAATCAGGGTTCTTATGCTTTGTCTATCACCTATGATGCAAATACTTATTTCAGTGTGGTATTTAGTCTTTAACTTTGTTTATGGAGCTATTTTTATACAATGATTTTTTTTCTATTTTTAATCTTTTGATCTTTATAGCTCATCATTTTCTGTCATGGTTAGAGCAGCCTTTTCTACCCAATGAATATAAACTATCATTCAATATTTCTCTTATTGAAAATGTTTCTTTTTAACTGGATGCCAAAAATAGGAAAAAATACAACATAATAATTGCTAATATATATTACTTGGTGCTTACTCTGTGGCCAGCAATTTCCTAAGGTTTTCACATTTCTCATTTATTTAATCTTCAAAACTATCTGATAAAGTAGGTTTTTATTATTTAGTAGATAAGGGCACTGAAGCACAGAGAGATTAAGAAATTTATCAGATGTCACTCAGCAGGTAGGCTGTAAGACAGGAATCAACCCTCCACAGTCTGCCTCTTTAACCTGTTCAGTAAACCATAATTAATTATTCACTAATACCAATAGGTTTACTTAAGAATGATATTTTAATATCTTTTTCTTCTAGCACTGTGTTGAAGTCTGTAGCAAATTTGGTAAAATTTAAGTGCTTCTTCCTTTAATATGAAATGCAGAATGAAGGAAGTTGTACATTAACTTTAGAAAGCAAAAGGAAACAAACCATTATATCATGCAAGTAGAAAACAAATTGTATAGTTCAGAAATTAGAAACTCTTGGTGATAAAATTCACAGGTTCTAGAGCAGGAAGATTTTAGTTTTGGAAGTCCTCCTTACCTCTCTCTGAAACATCAAAACTATGTTGAATCGAAGGGTAGCTTTGGAGGAACAGAGGTCATTCTGTTTTTGATAAAAAAACAAAACAACAAAAACCTCTTCTCAAGAAAAAAGACAGTAACTCAATCTAACACACCATAGGGATCATCTGAAACAATCACTTTATTTTTATCAAAGAAGAAAAAGATATTCATAGAGGAAAGTGATGTGAAAATGTCATTCGGTAGTGGTTCTGGGAACAGAACGCAGTTCGCCTGCTTCTAAATCAGTATACTTTCCACTACCTCCAGTTATTCTACTGCATATCCATTATACTGTAATGGCCTTGAAAGAAACAATTTTTAAACTGCTAATTAAGCAGTGACCCTACCTTGATATTTTAAGTAACATGTTTATGTTCATATTCAATTGCAAGAAGTGTATAGCTTCAAGAGAGGGGAAGAAAACTCTCCCCTGACCTTGTGAAGTCCTTCCTCTATGGGTTTGGTAGAAATTTCCAACTCAGTTTCACTTTCTATATTTAGAGACTTTAATAGCATTCAAGGTTACCATAAGAAAATATTTCCAGCAGTGTTTCTTTTACCTCACATTTTTTTTACTATACTATGAAATAGAAACAAACAAATAGAATAGGTGAAATCTGGAACATCTAATTAAAGAATATCTATATATTTAGAAAATATCTGTCTTATGCTGGATATAATTAGTCCTTAACTTCATATTTCCTTTTATTTTGATAATACTAGAGTATAGCATTTATTCAAACAGAAAGTAAATGTATAAAATAAAATATCTACTTAAAAGTATATACAGAGTTGATTTTTTTTCTCTTTCAATTTTAGGTAAGTTACAGAATGGTAACCATTATATGTAGTGCTCCTACTTATTTCCTCTGAATGATATATCCAACTCTGGTGATTCTTTTGAGCAGAGTTTCTCATGGACTGTTACTTATATTCTTTGTTCCTTTTTGTTGGGGAATTAGCTTTAGGAGGCAAATAGTCTGCCATTAAATAGTGGTGTTAACTGACCCCCTACTCAGTCTTAAATATTCTTGTAATAGACTTCAGCTGTTTGCTTTTCTGTATTGAGAGCCAATGTAGTTATTTTATGGAATTTTCTGTGCCTTGGATTAATCTTAATCAACAGAGGAAGAATGCTGCATGCATTCATTCATTGAAATATGTATTCCTCTTTCTCTGTGCCAGTGGTTTGGTAATGATGGAGGAGAGGAGAGAGAAGGAGAAAGGGTAGACTGGGGAAGAAAGAACAAAAGTTGAATCCAGAGCTTTGTGTCTGGGGTCAGGCTGCCTGAGTTCCACCACTTTACTAGTGTGACATTTGTCAAGTTATTTAATCTCTTTGTTTCTCACTTTCCTCGTCTTTAGAAGTAGGACAGAATGGCGTGTTAGAGGAAGAGGTATGGATTAATTCATGTAATGTAACCGTTGACTATTTTATATCTTTGTTTTGAAGATTATTTTTTGTTTTAAATATCTTTTTGCAATAATTACCTTTAAATTGAGTTCTGTGAAAAATGGCATGACATCTTACAAAGGAGGATTGTCTACAAAAAGAATATTTAATAATTTTATGCTGCTTAGATTTTCAAAATATTGTTCTGAACATGGATTATTGAGTCTTATGACAGTTTTAGGTCAGAGTTATCACAGTCATTGATATCCTCATACAAACTAAGTCTTTTATTCCAAGTACACAAATAGCAAGCAGCTGAGATGGAATGAAATATGGATTACATAAATTGTAGTACACTGCTCTTTTCATTTGATACTACCTTGCCCATGATCTAGGCGCCTGATAAGAGGTAGAAAAAACAGGGCTTTAAGAACATGTGATGAGATCTATGGAGAGAAGCAATTATTTTTTTATAACTGTCAACTAATAAGGCTTAGTCTTTCCTTTCTTTTTTATTTTACCATAAAAGAAGAAACAATGCACAGAAATATAAGGAGAGAGGATAAGGATACATCCATCATTTTAAACTCACAGCAGACTTCTTGGGATCTTCAGGATCTTAGTAAATGTTAGGTAAAGTAGGTAAATATTAAAGTTGAGTGAGAGGTAGTAAAAAAAGAGACTTGACACAAAGTTAAACACTCTTAAGCTGTAGTTGAAACCTGAAGACTATGTAAGATTCAGACTAAGTTAGAAGGATGTATATATACTACTTAAGCATGAGGGACAAAGCCTAATTGGGATGAAGAATTTACGTATTGTGTATCTACATATCGTGTGTTTGTGTAAATACGTTCCAAGTTTAGATAGCGATAATTTTGCAAATGATTTCTGATGATAATACTCAGATTTTGTATAACTTTTGCTGTAAATCGTATTGATTACTTTTTGTACTTCTGTGAATTTTATTTAATGATTAGATTTTACTCTTACAGTAGCTTTGTTCATTTACTAAACATTTTAAGTAACTACACTGCACCATATAGAAAGCAAAGATAAATAAGTTGCATTTTTAGCTGGAGATTAATATTATGGAATGGAGAAGTTTGCTAATCTGGATTTCTCAATTGATTGTGTCCATGTCCTCAATATGCAGACCAAATAAGTTTCATTAAGACACTGGATGGTAATTTATTCTATTTATATAGATACTCTATTTGTGTAGAAGTCATATTTTGACAACTCTAAAAATCTAAACAAATTCACTAAGAAATAAATGAAAACAATTTCTTAAGGGAAAACACTGCAAAGTCCATAGCGGATTACAATAGAATTAGAAAACCCACTATGGCAGAGAATATTTTTAAAAATATGTGTAAAGTTATGTTGTCTAATTTAGTAAATTTGACATCACAAAGTACTAACAGCATGGATTAGGGTTACTTAAAGTGGAAACACTGTATCATGGTTCCTAGTAAGGAAGAAGACGCAAGAAGCAACGTGCCCAGCAATAAAGCAAATGTCTTCATCGATCTCGTTTAAGTACTGAAGGCATGACCTTATAACTGCATATTTTAGTAATCAATATTTTTGATGACTATATTATCAGAGAAAGGATGAGTAGTGCTTTGGTATCCCCTGTTTTAAAAGACAGAGGAAAGCATATATGTTTCAAGAATTTTCTCAATAATAATAAGTTTAAAATAAAATTTTATTACATAAAGGGTAAACTTTATCTGGAAACAGAATTTCCATTAGAACTAGTCGTTACTGAATTCTTCTCAATTGACTGAATTTTCATAAAGTTTTCTACTTCAGTTTTTAGTTTTAATAGAACAATTATGCAAATAAAGTGTCAAGGCAGCTAAAACTCTTATTTATTGCCTACTTGCTAATTCCTGTGCTTTTGTCTTCCCAAAATTAAATCAACTTTTAAAAAAGAATCACATTTCATGGCAATTACTTTTCACTCTTTCTGCCTCCCAGAGGAGGTACAAATACTTACTGTACTATGCCTGAGCTATTCAGGGTATTTGCAAAGCCACTGCCCTCGTGGGGCTCATAGTATCGAATATATCTATGATACTGTAAGGATGTGCTAAGTAAAACAACACAGCATGGTGCTTACAAGTAGTGTAGTTTGTAGACAACTTATTTTAATTTGCACGAACACTTAGAAAAGTAAGTGGCACATACTAAGTGCTCAGTAAGTTGATAAAATAAGAATATACTGTAATGGTTCAGAAGAAGGAGGTTACATCTGTATACTTTAGGCTCAATGAAAAATACAGAATCTGAGATGGACATGAAAGATGTGATTTTGATAAGTGGAGAAAGCAACACTCTGGAAGAGGCAGCTGTTTCAGATGGAGAGAGCCATGGCTCACAGATGGGACTGTGTGTCATATTTAGGGAAGAGTGATCCAGTTTCACTGGTATGGAAAATAAGCATGAAGGAATAGGATCGAACTATCTAGAAACGTTATGCTGGGGTCAGAGAGTGGAAGGGCTGCTAGGCCAATCTGAGAAGTTTTTTACTTAATTTAGAAATTACAAAAAAAATACATTAAGCCTAGAAGCTGATATGATTAAAATTTTATCTTAGAAAATTAATATATTTAGTTTGTTTTTTTAAAAATAGATTGGAGGAAAAGAGACATGTTGTATGTTATTGAAAAAAAAAAACAACTGGCAAACAAAGTAGGCTAGTGATAATAAGAATGGCAAAGAAGGACTCATGGATGGATTTTAGAAAATTAACTTTTGTTTAAATTGAGTATCTACTAGATGTTTTCTAATGTTGGTTGCAAGGTGAGCAATAACAATGCTTTGGAATAACCCAAAGCAGGTTTTCCAACCATGACACCATACCTGGGGCTAAAGTAGCTGTGTCTCAGTAAACAATAGAATACTGGATAAAATAAGTTGAACAAATGTTTTTGAACATTGGGCAATGGGAAATGCAGGACTGTGATCACAGAGAGAAGAGGAAAAAAATGAGGAGAGCCTTATGATCACTTTGGCTTTTTCCCTGAAAACATTTTCCTAACCATGGTGCAAGGAGGAAGAGTCAAGGCAGAGTTCAGGGGTCTCTCTGAGTTGAGGTGAGAGACACAGAGATTGAGGAGGCCCGAACTGCTGGAATTTACAAGGCAGGAGGGAGCTATGAGGAAAAAGAGCTCTAAAAATTCGAATAGTTGTATCATTGAGTCTATTGGTGAATACTAAGCCAGCCAGGTGTAGAAGGAAATTCCATGAAGCTGATTAAGGAATAAGTAGGGAGCTTTAACGTGATCAATTTTCAGAGATCACACAGGGCTAGGGGATGTTTTAGTTCCAACAGGCTAGAGTAGGGAGAACTGTTTGAACACCTGGGACATTCATAAGAGACCACATAAGATCACACCTTAGAAACAGATGTAAGTTTAGCTTAGAATAAAGGCTACATAAGACCCTCCCCCGCTCCCCAATAAAAAATCAACACACACACAAAACCTAAAACAAGTCTAAAAAGAATCAAGCTGGCCTGCACATGACTGCTTGTCAGAAGAAAAGTCAGATACCTTTTTGAAAAATTCAACACAATTCAGTACTCAGTAACAACATTCACAATGTCCAGAAACCAAAACCAAAAAAAGTGAGATATGCAAAACCAATGTAACGCCTTATCTCTTCAGGAAAAAATCTGATAATAGAAATGAATGCAGAAATTACAGAGATGATGAAAATAACAGAAAATAGTTTAAATCATTTGTTATAAACATGCTGAAGATTTAAAGAAAACCATGAACAGAATAATAATAGAAATAGAAGATATGAAAGAGAATTAAATGGGACCGACAGCTGAAATATAAAATATCTAAATTGAAAATTCAATGGATTGGATTAATAGCAGTTAATCTGATGCCTTTCTAATCTTTTTATTACAGAATTTCCTGTCCCTGTCTATCAAGGGAGCTATGCCTTTTCTAACCATCATCACATATGTCACCCACTTAACCACAAGTCAGCATCTTGCTGCTTCAGAGGTAATGAGT
Organism: Monodon monoceros; assembly: GCF_005190385.1. Lineage (NCBI taxonomy): Eukaryota > Metazoa > Chordata > Mammalia > Artiodactyla > Monodontidae > Monodon > Monodon monoceros. The sequence goes on from NW_021703777.1 coordinate 69,476,004, forward strand.
TCATTGATAAATGTGTGAGATGTCAGTGTAAGCTGAAAAAAATGTTGAGTAAGGCTAACAAGGCCTTCATTTTTAGGAAGCTGGCTTCATTTTAATGAATCCTGGCCTATATCCAGGGTGGTATTCCAAGATAAGTGAGCAAAAATTTTAGGATTCATGGAATGAAAAGAGAATGTCTGTGTCCTTGGTAATGACCAGGCAAGAAGTTTTTCAGATCCCTAGGCCCATTTTCTTCCTTAAAATACGTAAACTATTTTATTGTTTTCTTCTATTTAGACTATGCCTGTATAAGCAAAGATGAATGGACATTTACTGGAGCTTGAATTTGCCTGAATAAATTGAAGCTAAAATGTTTAATAAAGAATAATAATAAAGAATAAATGAATATTCATCTCAAATAGCTCTCATTGGTGCCAGCCCTCTGTACTCAGTAGTTTTCTAGGTAGAGAGATAATATAAAGTTACTGAAAGGTCAGGTTCATGATTTCAAGGATGTTATGATCCCTTTGTCCTATTATAGCATATTGATACTTTACATTAATAATATTTCCTGGATCATCTCATTGTTAAAGTAATAAAACCACATTTTTTACACCACCCTAACCAAAGGAAATACTGTGTGGGCCTTCAATGCATGAAATTAAAGAAAAAAGGCAGTTGGGATGGGAGGGAGTATGAGCCTGAAACACTTGAAACTCAGAACTCAGTGTCTCACTCACTCCAGAAAATTCCACAGAGGTCTAGGGTTCTTGCTGAGTTCCCCAGACTTCCTCTGAACTTTATGGTCCAGAATCACACAACCTGAAAATCAATGACAAAGATAATTTTTCAGCAATCTATATTATTTTTTTCTGAAGAAATATAGCCAAAATAATATGGAAATCTTGGTTTTGATACTAACTAAATGTGTTTGGGTACTTTTAATGCACAAAAATCTTTTTCTTTAATAACTAAAAATCAAACTAATTTCAGTCCTCTGGTGAAAATATCAGATCATCTAACCCATAATGCTGTTCTCAGACCATCATTTATTAATGCATGGCACAGTTATTTACTGATAGCCAGGAGATTTTCTAAGTGCTGGTGGTAAAACAGTGAATAACACAAAGTCTATGTCCTTATTAAATTTGCATTCCCAGAAAGGAGACAGAAATTTTGACCATTTTAAAGAGTCAATATGTAAATTATGTCAGGTAATTATAAGTATGTGAAGAAAAGCACAGAAAGAGAATAAAATAAATGGGGGAAAATTCTTTCTTAAATAGGGGGTCAGGGAAGCTGAGGAGCTATACTTGGACAGAGATCTGAATGAAATTGAGGTATTGGGTGAATTAGAATCTACCCTGTGAGTGTTCCAGAGAGCCAACATGGAGTTCATTGGTGAATGCGATAATGCTTGTATTCATGAAACGGTGACAGAAGTTTGATTGCAGTGGATAAGAGGATGGGAAGAGAGGAGGTATTGACAGTTCTTTCAAGGACTTCGAATTAGGGCAGAAAATCAATATTTGTCAAATAAATGATGGAAAGGATGGTCTAGTTTTTCTGATTCATTATAATGTCATTTTACCTTGATGACATTTCATAGATTAGGGGCTATCAAATTTTTTTCTAAACAATGAAAAATTTTTACTCACTTTGCCATCACACATCTTTTGTGGTGCCATCATACGTAAACAGATATCCTTAGAATATTACTAAATACTGTTATGAAGCTGTTAGACTACATACAACCAGATGATGTTGTACTGAAATATTTATTGAGAATCTACTAGTGCAAAAGCTGTGTATGCATGTATTTATGTATAATATGTGTGCATATACTGACCTTGACCTCATGATCCACTTATTATAGGAATAAATGAAAACATATGAGTGTAGAAATAAAGAGTACATTGCAGTCCATGCAGGTTCTCCCAAATTTCATTGTTTTGTTTTGTTTTGTTTTTGTTTTGGTCTAAATTATGGAGCTGCATCTGACTGGGGTGATCAGAAGTGTTGGACTGTAAGACTTCAGATGATGGGTAGGATTTTAATAGCTGAGAAGGTACTGTGGAAATGGTATGGTGCAGAGAAAGAGTTTAAAAAAGGGTCAGAGGTAAGGCATAGGCAAGAAAGCATGAGTCATATTCAAGGCATGGTAAATGATCTGATAGGATACTTAAAATACAATTGGATACAGAGAGGAGAAATAAACAGTAAAGGGAATTAAAACATGTTGTGTTTTTTATGCCCTAAAATTATCTCAATAAACTTTCAAAAATCTACCCCACATATTCCTAATTTACTAGTGAGGAAATTAAGATGGAAAAAAAGTTGTATACCTACTGAGTGGTGGATAGAATCTTATCTCTCTTGCTCCGAAGTGTCTTTTCTACTGGACTTCACTGTCTCTTAGGTAAGTCCGTAAAGAATCATTGGGCCCAGATTTTGGTTAACCTTTGATACTGAGTTAAATAATTTCAACTTCATTTATTGAATAATAAATACATAATAAATAATATTAAATAATATCAAAGTCTTTTTGAATAAACATTGGTACAGTCAGAGTTGTGCTTTGGAAAATTAATCTGATGGCTGAGTCTAGAACTGATTGGAATGGAGAAATAGGATTAGAACACACCAAGCCTAAGTCAAATGTATTCATGTAAGCTGAAGTTATTAAGAGTATGGCAGCCATAGAGATGTGCTGCTTGGCTCTCCCTTTCAGAAACAGCCTGCTGGTCAGCTGCAAGTTGTACAGCTAGTGGACAGATTCCTGCTGTTTAGTGCTTTCAGGATTCACATTGGTTTTGAACTGAGGTCATGCTTTTTCCTGGGCATTTCTGTACCAGTGATGACTGAGCATGTCAGGGGCCCTAGAGTCTGGCCATTTCTGCCCAATGCAGGACTCCTGTAATGGGAAGTCCTTGCTCCAGAGCACCCCACTGGGTTAGGCAAGACTTTGTTAGATCTTTACTGTGGCTTGAGGCTCTCTCTGCCAATTCTGCTTCTCTCCTTCCCCTAAGTCCTTGTCTTAAATATTTTTCAGATCTGTATCACAGTCTGAAGGATTTCCCCACCCAATCTTCCTTCTTCACCTTCTTTATCTTTCACAGGTATTATCCCCAACAAATCTCATGTGCTCCTATCTCTATCTCAAAAATGTTCATCTGGGGGTAATTAAAGTGTGAAAATCCGAAAGTGAAGACAAATGCTAGAGCTGATGCTGGATGATGAGGATAATTTGACCTTTGCATCACTTAATTTTTTTAGCATCCTATCCAGAAATACAGTTTATAAGTGTGCAGTTCCTAGAACTGCCAATGTATCCAAAGAGGTGGAATCTAAGAAAGAGAGAAAAAGTCAGAAAAAAAAGGAGGCTTAAGGATAGTAAGAGGAGAACTGTGCCAACAGAGAAGTGAGTTTCAGTGAGGACAAGGGAATCAATACCATAAACACTGCCAAACTGTCAAGGAGGGTCAGCACAGCAGAAAGGTCATGTTACCTGGTTTTTGTTTCTGAAATGTGACTCTGTTCTTCAATGTGAGCATAAATGTCTATAAGCAACAAGGACAAAGAGGGGTCACTAATCTCCTAGAACCTTAGGTCTAGAACTTAACCCTAAGGAAATACCACTTCCCCAATGAAGCAATAGATATTTTTTATAAGTATTTTTGATAAGGAATTGATATAAGAATCATAGTCAACTGTTGTTAAGACACACATATTCATTATTAGAATGAATACTATTGATCGTAAGAATAAACTTTGAAGATACACACTCACACATTTCATTTGTCTTCGTGGTTCTACCTAGTTTGCATTCATTTTCCACCCTGGTTGAAGCAAATGGAAGTAAACATAATATCTCTTTAGTTGGTTTACACCTTTATTTTCTAGAGTGTGTCTTTCAGATTGGTGTTACACATGTGATCTGCATTATTGCAGTTAGTTTAAACTATGTTAAGAAAAGGGAAGTAGAAAAATAGGGCTTTGAATAATGGCTTTCCTTGTCTAATATTTAGCCCAATTAACTGTGTCATTTTCTTTAGTCATTTTCACAGCTGACCTACAGTCTTTATTATGCAAAGTTGTGTGCTTCTTAATGTAATACAATCACTTTAATTATGGTCTTAACTCTGTCCTTCTACTTTGTTTGAATCTAGACATACTCATTAGGAAGAAGTGGTGTATTTCCAAGTAAAATTGGGCTGTAATTCCTGTACCTGCTGTGGGTATTCAGAGAACAGTTCTCCAACTGTGATATTAAGATTACATTATTTATCATGAAGGAAACTTGCCATCTTATCTTAAGTGAAAGGCCAAGATTATGCCCTACAGGGATAATAATGGCTTTTTTTTTTTTATAAAAGTATTGATCTAATTATTTCTTTACTGGTACCAGGAGAAATATGTGGTTGCCTGCATTACCATTAGCATGATTCTGGCTTATACACATAATATTATTATATTTAAAACTAATTTTAAAAATCATATAGCTGAAGAGTTTTATATAAAGTTCTTTTGTTGATCATGAATGTCAGAGTGTTGATAATGCTGATGTATTTTTATCTAATATAATTTTCTCATTAATTCTACTAAGGACAAATACAAAAATTGGGACATAAAATACCTTACTTATTAATCATTTCCTAAGGATTTTAGTGCTAACTAAGCATGCTTAGTTGAAAAAGCTCAGGAATACTGCATTAAACATTGGGGAATTAATAGGAGCAAACAAAGAGATTTCTCCAGGATCAGATCTTGAAGATGGAGGTTAGAAAGTCTCCACTGGCCAGTAGCCTTCTGATGTTGTCTTCAGGAGTGCCTTCTGATCCTAGTGCTTTAGTTGCCACCAATTAGCACTGAGAAAAAGCTGAGTCACTTGCCATCCTCTCTGCTTCATGCTGCCATTGGTGATATTGAAGAACTGGCCTAAGCCATATGTGGTCCAAAGCCTTTGTTCCAGCCATGATTGTTATGGGCCTTGATCAGAGGAATTTAGATGGCCCTTCCTTCATTAGATGTACCTAATGATGATGTTACCATGTTTAATAAGGTTTGATTGAATCTTTAAAATAATATGAACAATTGCTCATTTCCACTGGTTGACATTATGTTAACTTTAAGAAGAGCTAGAACTACATCTTTATTCACAGCATTTGAGCAGCAGCCTCCACTTGGACATCCCCAATCACAACATTCCTGTATTTAATGTTGTGGGCTATAGAATCATCCTAGATAATGTGTTCTGAGGAATCTAAATCTGAAGAACCCTAGAGAGCAATTTGGTACACTGGTTTTATTTCCCCATTTCCTGCTGAACTCATGAGAGATTCAGTCCAGGTTTTAGTAATCTTGTTCTTTCCCTTCAAATATGTTCTTCACTTTTTGTGTTTATAAAACCAAGGTTACAATCCCAGTCCCTCCTACTAAACATGAAGAGGTCTGTTTCTTTTAATTAAAAGGTTGTATATTTTGTTAAGAAGAGCACAAGCTCAATGGGAGTCCCGGTTTATGGTGACTTGGAGAACTAAGGAGGGCTGGCCAGTATTACAGGTTTCTTTTTGTGCCACTCCTACACAGTCATTTGTGTTCCAATATCCCGTTTATTTCATGCAGCCAAGAGGTGGTGTGACGTTTGTATCTGTATACATTTTTGGTTTGACATATTTTCATTCTTTCTCTGGAACTTGAGGTCTATCACTAAAAATGACCCCTGGTCACTTGTTTATTAATTAGTTCAATCATGTGATATAGTTACTCTGGGTGACTAACAAGCCACCAGTAGGAAGCTGATGAAATCAGTTAGTGGCTGGGCCTAAGATATAGAGAAAGTGTGTGACTGGTTGAATTTGTCACTTTTATTAGCACCACAAGGAGTTTTGGGAGTTGGAATTTAAAATGGCTACAGAATGTAATGGATTTAGGGATATAAAATTTGCCCATTCTTGTAGTTTGCTCTGACACATCTTCAGTAAATATCTTTGGAATGAGGACCAGAGCTTCTGGTTACAGGTGTCAGTTAAGACCCTGGACAGAATGATATTGCAATCCTAAAGTCATTTTGACAAAACCAAGCCTTTGAGGTATATAAATGTGTATATAATCATTTGAAAAAGAGCTTGCAAGCTACCATAGAATTCTCAAGTGGGGTCTTATCGAGATCTGATTCTGCTCAGCTATTCAAATGCAGATCTAGCTAATGTTCATAACTTTTCTTTAATATGGTAGCAAAGTGTTAATATTAAAGCACTGTCACATAGTTTATGAGCTCCTCAATTTGATTGACATCTCCACTTAGTAGGATATAAGCATCTCTAATTATTCTTATATTTCTTTCATTGTCTTTGTCTTGGCTCCCAGTATTCAGGCTTTTGAATGTATTTTTGAAAGTTTACTCATGATACACAATTGCTAAAAAGTCTGTTTTGTTTTTTATCTAGGTAACATATAAATCAGTTTTAATTTTAGTAACACATAGTGTGTTTTCTCCCCAGTTCTCTGCTTTGTGGAGAATCTGGTACTTGAGAATAGAGTCTAGTCTAGTTGTGGTGATAAGAAAGAAGCAAACAAACAACAAAACCCCAAACCAAAACCAAACAAGCAAAAAACATGAAACCCTTTTGACCATAGGAGAGTATGCTTGTGTTTCGGCATAATAAAAAGGTGAAAACTTGATCAGTATGTACACTAAATACATAAAATTTTCTATTTCTTATAGTAAATTAAACTGATCGTGATGATGCTAGGTCTCTAATTTAATGTTTTGTGAACACTATATGGTAAATTAGGGGTATATAAGTGGTCACTTAGATAACTAGGACCAATGGTATGTTTTTGTTTAAACTATCCATATTGTTTGAATATACCTCTAGAATTTATCACTTAATTGTTAGTTCTCTATTTTACTTTGTATAAATCTAACCAGAGTACTTTTGAAACCATTTCCTTAGGGCGTTTTATTCTAATCTGCCAAGAGAATGTTTGAGAAAATTTCCAGTTTTCTTTACTATGTTTGAATATATCTGATATTCATTTGTCTTTTGCATTTAATATTCATGAAAATTCTTTATAGTAAAAATAGGGATTTTTGAATGTTAAAAGTAATTTCTATTGTAAATTAGAAATTAAAGGCTAATTTATTGTTCTTAGTACTTAATAAAATATTCTCAAACTAAATCCTGAATTACTGGAAATGAATAAAACATAAAGTAAAGAAAGTAGAAACTGTCTAAACTATCCAGGCCTGAGAAACATGCTGAAGTAGTTTCAATTACAGTGTGTCCTAAAAGATACAGGAAAGACAGTGAAATTTTTTCTTGGAACTCAATGAAAGAACACAGAAACAAGTAAGAAGGGAATAATGTTGATCTATTTGTCTATTCTTTGCCATTACCACATTCTTGTTTACTGTAGCTTTATAGCAATCTTGAAGTTGGGTAGTTTCAGTCCTCCAACGTTTTCTTCTCTTTCAATATTTTATTGGGTATTCTGTGTCTTTTGTCTCTTTTGATAAGCTTTAGAATCATTTGTTTGTACCCACAGAGTAACTTGCTGGAGTTCAGTTCTTTTATTGCTGAATAGTATTCCATTGCTTGAATATGCCACAATTTTTATTTTTTTAATAAATTTATTTATTTATTTATTTTGGCTGCATTGGGTCTTTGTTGCTGTGCATGGGCTTTCTCTGGTTGTGGCAAGTGGGGGCTACTCTTTGTTGTGGTGCGCAGGCTCCTCGTTGCGGTGGCTTCTCTTGTGGAGCACGGGCTCTAGGCGCACGGGCTTCAGTAGTTGCAGCACGTGGGCTCAGTAGTTGTGGCTCATGGGCTCTAGAGCGCAGGCTCAGTAGTTGCAGCGCACGGGCTTACTTGCTCCGCGGCATGTGGGATCTTCCTGGACCAGGGCTTGAACCTGTGTCCCCTGTGTTGGCAGGTGGATTCTTAACCACTGCGCCACCAGGAAAGCCCTGCCACAATTTTTTAATACATCGATCTTTAGGTGGACATTTAGGTTGCCTCCAACTTTTGCTTGTTATGAATAAAGTTGCTAACATTCTTATATATTTCTTTATGCAGACATGTTTTATTTCACTTTTGTAAATCTAGAAGTAGAATTATTGTATCAAATGCTGAGTTATTTAATTTTATAAAAGTGTAAAACGAGTTTCCAAAGTGGCTGTACCATTTTCACTCTCATCAGCAATACAGAGAGCTCCAGTTTCTCGATGTCCTTTCAAAATTTTGGTGCTGTCAGTCTTTAAATTTAGCTAGTTTAGTGAGTTTGTGTGGTATCCTGTGGTTTATTTTCTATTTCCCTGATGACTAATGATATTGAACACCCTTTATGTAATTATTGACCGTCTGTGTGTTTTACTTTTGAAGTCTTTTCAAGTTGTTTTTCCATTAGGTTTTGTCTTTTATTTATTTGAAAAATGCTTTTATATTTTGTACAAATATTTCATCAGGCAATTATGAGACAATTATTGGATGTTTAATTTCCAAGTATTTGGCAATTATCTGAAATATATTTGTTATTTGTTTTTAATTTAATACTGTGATCAGAGCCCTCTATTTTATATGATTTAAATTTTTTCAAAGTACTAGTCTCTCTTGGAATATGCTCCTTCTCACTATTTTGTTGTAATGTTCTAAACTGTCAATTATTTTAAGTTGGTTGATAGTGTTTTTAAAATCTTATATATCCCTGTGGATTTTTTGTCTCCTTGTTTTATCAGTTACTGAGCAAGGAGGTTTACATCCTTCAACTATAATTGTGGAACTATTTCTCACTTCAGTTGTATCATTTTGTTTTATGTATTTTGAAGCTCCATTTTTAGGTGCTTATGTATTTGGAATTTCATCTTCCTGATGAATTGATCCTTTTATCATTTGAATTATATCTGTTTCTTTTTTTTAACATCTTTATTGGCGTATAATTGCTTTACAATGGTGTGTTAGTTTCTGCTTTATAACAAAGTGAGTCAGTTATACATATACATATATCTCCATATCTCTTCCCTCTTGCATCTCCCTCCCTCCTACCCTCCCTATCCCACCCCTCTAGGTGTTCACAAAGCTAAAATAAATAAATAAATAAATAATGGTCATATCTGTTTATTTTCGATGGTACTCCTTAACTGGAGATTACTTTTTCTGATAAACCACTACAATTTTCTAAGGATTAGTGTTATCAAGCTGTATCTTTGGCCATCTACCTACTTTTAAGCCATCTACGTGTTTACATTTAATATGTGATAAAGATAGCATATACTTAGTTTTTTATCCACCCTGATAATTGTTCCTTTTAATTAAAGTATTAATAAATTTATGATTAATGTAATGATTGATATAGTTGTTTGTAAGCCTATTTTGCTGGGGTTTTTTCCTACTTGTGTCATTTGATTTTTGTATCTCTGACCCTTCAATCCTGTTGTCTCCTGAGTAGCTTTCAGCATTCCATAATATATACTCTGCTGGGTTTTTTTTTTCACTTTAAACAAATTTTTTTTATTGGAGTACAGTTGATTTACAATGTTGTGTTAGCTTCTGCTGTATAGCAAAGTGAAACAGTTATACATATACATATATCCACTCTTTTTTAGATTCTTTTCCCATATACATCATTACAGAGTATTGAGTAGGGTTCCCTGTGCCATACAGTAGGTCCTTATTAGTTATGTATTTTATATATAGTAGTGTGTATATGTCAATCCCAATCTCCCAATTTATCCTTCCCACCCCCTTTCCCCCCCGTATCCATAAGTTGATTTTTTTACATCTGTGACTCTATTTCTGTTTTGTAAACATTGCCTTTTTATATATTTTTAATTTACATAGTAAAACTTATTCTTTTTGGTTTACAGTTATGTAGGTTTTAAAAAAGAATGGAATTGTGTCTATCACCATAATCAACGTATAGAACATATATAGAATGCTCTATTAACTCCCTTTATAAACAACCATTCCTCCCACACCCATCCCCAGTTAAGCATTGATCTGTTCTCTATTGCTGTAGTGCTGAATTTTTCAGAATATGATATAAATGAAATATATAGTATATAGCCTTTTGAGTCTGACTCTTTCACTTTGAAAAATGCATCTGAGAGTCATACTGTTGTATGTATTGATAGCTCCTTCCTTTTTATTGCTGAGTACTATCAGAGTTTGTTTAGTCATCCCTTGGGTAAAATACAGTAGGGCTATTAACAACTTGCAGTGGTTATGAATAAGCAGACTATAGATATTCATGTACAGATTGCTTTGTTAATATAAATTTTCATTTCTTTTGGATAAACACCTGGGCAATATGCACAGTTACCTATAAGAGTGGGTGACACATAGCTTGCTCTCAAAAATATTTTTATAAGAAATTGAAGAATATTTATTTTTAATTTGACTTCTTATTTGTATCATTTCATTCTTATTTGTAAATGTCAATGTTTGAAGTGTTTTGTGGTATTTTTATTTATTAAAAAAATTCATATGCTGCTATATTTTGCAAACTTTAGAGGGTATTAATTATTCTGTGAAAGTTCTGGTTCTGGGTCTTTGAGAAATACAGTAAAATAGTTGGAGCAGAGATCCTCCAAAACATGCAAAGACACAAAGCCAAATTTGCCAACTACATTAATGGGTAATATATAACATTTATCATAGTATTAAAATCACAAGGTTTGTTACCAGAGATTAGGGTTTGAGTTTCATCTCTCCCTTTTACTATCTGAGTGACTTTAGGGAATTTACTTTATTTCTCTAAGCCTCAGTTTGTTTATCTATAAGATAGGGATAAAAATCAAATCTACCATAAGGGCTTTCTGAGGGTTAAGTAAGATAATATTAGTCACGTATTTAGGATAACACTTCACATTCTGTGTACATAAGTTATTGTTAGTAGTAGTGGTAATTATATTTTTTAGATTATATTATTTGATGATACTTAGTAAATAATTAGTATAAATGCTTTATGATCAGTTTGTGCTCTGATAGTATTTGACAGAACATGAGTATTTTACAATTGTCCTTTTTTCTTCCAAATGACTTTTAACATTTTCTCTGAGTATATGATTCTGTATTAGTTTTCTATTGTTGCCATAACAAATTATCACAGATTTAGTGGCTTAGACAACATAAATATATTACAGGCCCACAGATCAGAAGCTCAGTAAGGGTTTCACAGAGCTAAAATCAAGGTTTTGGCAGGCCTGCAGTCCTTTCTGGTGGCTCTAAAGGAGAATCCATTTATTGCTCCTTTGTGTTTTTGGCAGAATTAAGTTTCTTATGGTTGTAGAACCAAGGACCTCATTTTCTCTTTGGCTGTAAACTGAGGGACATTTCCAGCTTCTAGAGACTGCTGGCATTCATTGGCTTGTAGCCCCCTTTCTCAGTGTTTAAGGCCTGCAACAGTGGACTGAGTCCTCACATTGGGTCTTTCTGATCCACTCTTCTACTGTCTTCAACTTTAAGAACCCATTTGATTAGATTGGGCCCACCCAGATAATCCAGCATCATCTCCACAACTCTAGGCCCTTAAACCTATCATTATTAGCAGAGTCCCTTGTTCTCATTGAAGGTAGCATAGCTACAGGATCTGGGGGTTAGGTGGGTCTAGGACTTTTCTTTTTTTAAATCTTTTTGCAGGGGGAGAAGTATTATTCATCCTACCACAGATGCTAAGAAATTCTTTATGAAATCTCTGTTAGTTCAGGACCCACATATAAGGCATAGCACCTCAAAGATGATAGACTTTGCTTTTTAATATCCATTACAATTTGAAGTGCTAATTGACGCCCTTTAGAGGCATTAGAGGAACCAATAATTTTCTGACCTTTGTTATATCAAATGTTGGCTGAGCGGTTGTTACTGTGTAGTGAGAGGTGGGGGAGAAAAAAGAACAGATATGGGATTGAACTAACAAAATAAGAAGGAAGACATATGTGTCAAGAATGCCAAAGCATTTGATTTGTGTGTGTGTGATCCTATTATAGCTACTTAATCTTTTTTTCTCTTTCTGTAGATTTGGGTAAAATGATTCATACAGACACATACTCTTTGAGTTGATCCAGTTTTCACCCTGATTGAAATACTGGTACATTTAAAACAGTTTTTTCTCTTGTTCTTAAATGTTTGGGTATTTTGTTAGGGATCCTAAACACTCTGGAATAATCATTAATACAACCTTTAAAATTCCTTTTGCAATTTGAGGGATCTTTCCACTATACACCCAACATGAATCCCCAAAGCTCTTCTTGTGTATGTATTGATAGGTTGTGTTTCTTCTTTCCTCAATAAATAAAACATGAATTATAGTAAATATGCTTCAAATTTTAAAAAAATAACCTTTGAAAATTTTAAAGAAGACTGTATCACAACTAGTAATCACTTCGTTAGCTATACATTTCTACATTATACTTAGTCTTAAAACAATCCTGCTAGGTAAATTGGGCAGGTAATATCTCCCTTTTGGAGATAAAGTCAATGAGGTTCAATGTTACCCAGCATTTAAACTACAGATTCAAGATTCTAACCTGTTTCCTTCCCTTCAAAATCTAAATTTCCCTGCCATGCAAGGGAGTTAAAAATAGGAAAAAATCCCATTTTTCCTCATTTAAATTCAGAATGTGCTTCCTTATTCAAAAAAGGCCTCAGATAGCTATTTCTCTGCTTTGTTTTCTTGTGAGTATTTAAGGTCTTATGAAGAGAGATTTTTATATTATAAGTAAAAATTATTTGCTTAACCATCTTCTCTGCGTTTCCTTGCACTAAAAATCCTATTCAAAATGTATACTTTAAAAAATCCCTCTGATTAGTTCATTAAAGTTAGATTAATTAATCTGTAATTTGCTTTCCTTTATAATTTATTATTAGTTATACTGAACATTTTAGAGGTTTGTATTTCTTATGTGTGTTTCTTCTTTATGACATTTTAGTTCAGATCCTTTCCTAAATTAATTCATATTTTGGCATCATTACTCTAAATATTTTCCCTTTTGTCATTTTATTGAATTGGTTTTCAATTATCATTTCTTCAATCCTTTTTAAAAATAAAAACACTTCTTATTTAGAGATTTATGTACCATTTATTTTAAGTTTTTAAGTTTCTTTTGATATACAGAGTGGACATATAATATTTTTTAATCTTTACTGGGGTATAATTGCTTTACAATGTTGTGTTAGTTTCTGCTGTATAAAAAAGTGAATCAGCTATATGTCTACAGATATCCTAATATCCCCTCCCTCTTGCATCTCCCTCCCATCCTCCCTATCCCACCCCTCTAGGTGGTCACAAAGCACAAAGCTGATCTCCCTGTGCAATGTAGCTGCTTCCCACTAGCTATCTATTTTACGTTTGGTAGTGTATATATGTCAATGCTACTCTCTCACTTCATCCCAGCTTACCCTTCCCCCTCCCCAAGTCCCCAAGTCCATTCTCTACGTCTGCATCTTTATTCCTGTCCTGCCCCTAGGTTCATCGGAAACATTTTTTTTCTTATTTAGATTCCATGTATATGTGTTAGCATATTTCTTTTTCTCTTTCTGACTTACTTCACTCTGTATGACAGACTCTAGGTCCATCCACCTCACTACAAATAACAATTTCGTTTCTTTTTATGGATGAGTAATATTCCATTGTATATGTGTGCCACATATTCTTTGTCCATTCATTGATCAAAGGACACTTTTGTTGCTTCCATGTCCTAGCTATTGTAAATAGTGCTGCAATGAACATTGTGGTACATGACTCTTTTTGAATTATGGTTTTCTCAGGGTATATGCCCAGTAGTGGGATTGCTGGGTCATATGGTAGTTCTATTTTTAATCTTTTAAGGAACTTCCATACTGTTCTCCATAGTGGCTGTATCAATTTACATTCCCACCAACAGTGCAAGAGGGTTCCATTTTCTCCACACCTCTCCAGCATTTATTTGTAGATATTTTGATGATGGCCATTCTGATGGGTGTGACGTGATACCTCATTGTAGTTTTGATTTGCATTTATCTAATGATTAGTGATGTTTAGCATCCTTTCATGTGTTTGTTGGCAATCTGTATATCTTCTTTGGAGGATTGTCTATTTAGGTCTTCTGCCCATTTTTGGATTGGGTTGTTTGTTTTTTTTGATACTGAGCTGCATGAGCTGCTTGTATATTTTGGAGATTAATCCTTTCTCAGTTGCTTCATTTGCAAATATTTTCTCCCATTCTGAGGGCTGTCTTTTTGTCTTGTTTATGGTTTCCTTTGCTGTGCAAAAGCTTTTAGGTTTCATTAGGTCCTATTTGTTTACTTTTATTTTTATTTCCATTTCTCTAGGAGGTGGGTCAAAGAGGATCTTGTGATTTTTCTCAAAGAGTGTTCTTCCTAGGTTTTTCTCTAAGGGTTTTATAGTGTCTGGCCTTACATTTAGGTCTTTAATCCATTTTGAGTTTATTTTTGTGTATGATGTTAGGAAGTGTTCTAATTTCATTCTTTTACATGTAGCTGTCTAGTTTTCCCAGCACCACTTATTGAAGAGGCTACCTTTTCTCCATTGTATATTCTTGCCTCCTTTATCAAAGATAAGGTGACCATATGTGCGTGGGTTTATCTCCGGGCTTTCTATCCTGTTCCATTGATCTATAGTTCTGTTTTTGTGCCAGTAGCATACTGTCTTGATTACTGTAGCTTTGTAGTATAGTCTGAAGTCAGGGAGCCTGATTCCTCCAGCTCCGTTTTTCTTTCTCAAGATTGCTTTGGCTATTCGGGGTTTTTTGTTTTTCCATACATATTGTGAAATTTTTTTGTTCTAGTTCTGTGAAAAATGCCATTGGTAGTTTGATAGGTATTGCATTGAAACTGTAGATTGCTTTGGGTAGTATAGTCATTTTCACAATGTTGATTCTTCCAATCCAAGAACATGGTATATCTCTCCATCTGTTTGTATCATCTTTAATTTCTTTCATCAGTGTCTTTTAGTTTGCTGCTTACAGGTCTTCTTCCCCCTTAGGTAGGTTTATTCCTAGGTATTTTATTCTTTTTGTTGCAATGGTAAATGGGAGTGTTTCTTTAATTTCTCTTTCAGATTTTTCATTATTAGTGTATAGGAATGCAAGAGATTTCTGTGCATTAATTTTGTACCCTGCTACTTTACCCCATTCATTAGTTAACTGTAGTAGTTTTCTGGTAGCATCTTTAGGATATTCTATGTATAGTATCATGTCATCTGCAAACAGTGACAGCTTTACTTCTTCTTTTCCCATTTGGATTCCGTTTATTTCCTTTTCTTTTCTGATTGCTGTGGCTAAAACGTCCAAAACTGTGTTGAATAATAGTGGTGAGAGTGGACAATCTTGTCTTGCTCCTGATCTTAGAGGAAATGGTTTCAGATTTTCACCATTGAGAATGATATTTACTGTGGGTTTGTCATATATGGCCTTTATTATGTTGAGGTAAGTTCCCTCTATGCCTACTTTCTGGAGAGTTTTTATCATAAATGGGTTTTGAATTTTGTTGAAAGCTTTTTCTGCATCTATTGAGATGATCATGTAGTTTTTCTCCTTCAGTTTGGTAATATGGTGTATCACATTGATTGATTTGCATATATTGAAGAATCCTTGCATTCCTGGGATAAACCCCACTTGATCATGATGTATGATCCTTTTAATGTGCTGTTGGATTCTGTTTGCTAGTATTTTATTGAGGATTCTTGCATGTATTTCATCAGTCATATTGGTCTGTAGTTTTCTTTTTTTGTGACATCTTTGTCTGGTTTTTGTATCAGGGTGGTGGTGTCCTCATAGAATGAGTTTGGGAGTGTTCCTCCCTCTGCTATATTTTGGAAGAATTTGAGAAGGATAGGTGTTAGCTCTTCTCTAAATGTTTGATAGAATTTGCCTGTTAAGCCATCTGGTCCTGGCCTCTTGTTTGTTGGAAGATTTTTAATCACAATCTCATTTTCAGTGCTTGTGGTTGGTCTGTTTATATTTTGTTTCTTCCTGGTTCAGTCTCAGAAGGTTGTGCTTTTCTAAGAATTTGTCTGGTTTTCCAGGTTTTCCATTTTATTGGCATATAGTTGCTTGTAGTAATCCCTCATGATTCTTTGTACTTCTGCAGTGTCAGTTGTTACTTCTCCTTTTTCATTTCTAATTCTATTCATTTGAGTCTTCTCTCTTTTTTTCTTGATGAGTCTGGTAGTGGTTTATCAATTTTATCTTCTCAAAGAACCAGCTTTTAGTTTTATTGATCTTTGCTATTTTTTCCTTCATTTCTTTTTCATTTATTTCTGATCTGATCTTTATAATTTCTTTCCTTCTGTTACCTTTGGGTTTTTTTTTGTTCTTCTTTCTCTAATTGCTTTAGGTGTAAGGTTAGGTTGCTTATTTGAGATGTTTCTTGTTTCTTGAGGTAGGATTGTATTGTTATAAACTTCCCTCTTAGAACTCCCTTTTGCTGCATCCCGTAGGTTTTGGGTCGTCGTGTTTTCATTGTCATTGGTTTCTATGTATTTTTTGATTTACTCTTTCATTTCTTCAGTGATACTTTGGTTATTTAGTAGTGTATTATTTAGCCTCCATGTGTTTGTATTTTTTACAGATTTTTTCCTGTAATTGATATCTAGTCTCATAGCATTGTTGTCAGAGAAGATACTTGATACAATTTCAATTTTCTTAAATTTACCAAGCCTTGATTTATGGCCCAAGATATGATCTATCCTGGAGAATGTTCCATGAGCACTTGAGAAGAAAGTGTATTTTGTTGTTTTTGGATGGAATGTCCTATAAATATCAATTAAGTCCATCTTGTTTACTGTGTCATTTAAAGCTTGTGTTTCCTTATTTATTTTCATTTTGGATGATCTGTCCATTGGTGAAAGTGGGGTGTTAAAATCCCCTACTATTATTGTGTTACTGTCACTTTCCCCTTTTATGGCTGTTAGCATTTGCCCTATGTGTTAAGGTGCTCCTATGTTGGGGGCATAAATATTTACAATTATTATATATTCTTCTTGGATTGATCCCTTGATCATTATGTAGTGTCCTTCTTTGTCTCTTGTAACAGTCTTTATTTTAAAGTCTATTTTGTGTGATAGGAGAATTGCTACTCCAGCTTTCTTTTTTTTTTTTTTTTTGCTGTATGCGGGCCTCTCACTGTTGTGGCCTCTCCCGTTGCGGAGCACAGGCTCCGGATGCGCAGGCTCAGCGGCCATGGCTCACAGGACCAGCCGCTCCGCGGCATGTGGGATCCTCCCAGACCGAGGCCCGAACCTGCGTCCCCTGCATCGGCAGGCGGAATCTCAACCATTGCGCCACCAGGGAAGCCCCCCCACCAGCTTTCTTTTGATCTCATTTGCATGGAATATATTTTTCTATCCCCTCACTTTCAGTCTGTATGTGCCCATAGTTGTGAAGTGGGTCTCTTGTAGACAGCATATGTATGGGTCTTGTTTTTGTATCCATTCAGCCAGTCTATGTCTTTTGATTGGAGCATTTAATCCATTTACATTTAAGGTCATTAACGATATGTATGTTCGTATTACCATTTTCTTAATTGTTCTGGGTTTGTTTTTGTAGGTCTTTTCCTTCTCTTGTGTTTCCAGCCTAGAGAAGTTCCTTTAGCATTTGTTGTAAAGCTGGTTTTGTGGTGCTGAATTCTCTTAACTTTTGCTTGTCTGTAAAGGTTTTAATTTCTCCATTGAATCTGAATGAGATCCTTGCTGGGTAGAGTAACCTTGGTTGTAAGTTTTCCCCTTCATCACTTTAAATATGTCCTGCCACTCCCTTCTGGCTTGCAAAGTTTCGGCTTGGACATATAATTTTATTCTTTTTTTTTTAACAAAGTGCTCATCAGTTCTCTTTATATCTCCTAATTAACTTATGTAGATGTCTCCAAGTAGATGTCACACATTTATTGCTTGGGATATTTTAATTTTATGATGTTATGACTGTTTATATATTTTCTTTTCCTGCTGTAACAGAATGTAGTTTTTCACTTCTGTCTTCTCAGCCATTTGAATATGTTGTATCTCTAATTTTTAGTTGATATTTTGTAAACAGTCATACTTCCTCTTATAATTATAATTTTTATTTATGTTTCATGTTTTGTTGTTGTTTTATAGGCCAGAAGCAACAACAGTTTGGGGGTTTTGATTTTGGTATGTGTGCCTTCATTGACTCACCATAAATGGAAATAAATAAAATGCTCTCTATTTAAGTATGACATGCTTCTTGACTTTAAGGAGGTATGTTTTGTTACTGATTGTGTAATTGAGTAATGAAAATTACCAGATAAATTTTCAATTCAATGAAGATGATATTTTTTCTTGTTTGTTTTATTGATATGTTAGTTTATTAGAGAGTCTAATATTAAGCCATTTCATATTTGTGAGATGAATCCTTATTGGTATTTTTCATTATTGTTTTAATATTCAATTCAATTCACTAATATTTTATTCAAACATTTAAAATTTTGTTTTATAAATCTTCAGTAATTTCTTCTGTTGTGTTCAGAGGTCCTTTGAGGTTACAATCTTCTCATTGAATCAGGAGATGCTTTCCTTCTTTTCCATTCTCTAAAAGACTATCATTTTTCTTGTATGTATATCTATATTGCACCTGTAACAGGTACTGTCTGGTCTGGAAAGCATAACAAATTCACTAATAATTCTCAATTCACTAATAAAACTGTCATTCTTGCAGAAGATTCTTTCTTATTTTTAAAATGTCTTCTGTGACTAGTGGTCTTTTCATGGTTTTCAGAATTTATGTTTGCTTATTTGTTCTTGTTAAGTATTTCACTTAAAAATAATTTTCCATTTCATTGAGATAATCAACTCTGTTAGCATAGACTGGTACATAATATCATATTTTTCAAATATCAATAGTTCATATGTGTTATATGTACATTTTTATTGCTAACTTTATTTGTGCTTTCTAGATAGAGCATTAAAAAATCTTTTGCCAGAACCAATTATTGTATTTAATTGTCCATTTGAATACTTTTGTTATCTAAAACCTTATTTTCATGGTATTATCCCTTGTCTGATGAAAAATTAATCATTTTTCTAATTTGCCTATTATGTGTTAGTGTTTAAAAATTTTTGATATATGTTATCCTCATTTTGGTTGTATTCTAGGTAATCTGCAGTTGTATGTTTGGATTTCACTTTGATTATAAAGCAATTGAGCAAAGTATTTCAAAATTTCCAATGCGTATTTATTTATTTCATGCCCCCAGTTCCAAATATTTATGGTTTTCATTTTGATGTTTCATTCTTTTGTGATCAGACTGTATACATTAGAGTACATTCTGGATTTTTAAAATTCTTATGTTTAAGAATTTTCTCATATTATTGTATATTCTCCTCAAACCTGTATTTTAAAAGTTTGCATATTATTACATCATATGGTTGATTGAAATTTTTTCCATAAATTTACAATTCAAACCCTATGGCTTTCATTAATATAGTTAATGCCTTGGCAAATATCCTTGCAAATAAAACTGTGTGCCCATATCTCATTATTTTCTTAGGATAAACTTCTAGAACTTGTATTACTAGGTAAAATTGTCATGAACATGAACATTTAATACAAAAAAAGAACAAAAAGCCTGGTGAGGGTTTTGTTTGAACATGTCGAATTTAATTTCTTCTTATACTATGCTGTGGTTAGAAAATATGTCTTGTACAACTTCTACTTTGGAATTTATTGACGGTTTCTTGGTGGCTTAGTGCAACAAAATGTATGCTTCATGATGAAGCAAATTTTTCCTTTTGTTCTTTGCTGTATTCCAGTTACTAGGAGAGTGCCTGGCATGTAGTAGACACCTAATGTATTGAGTGACTTTTTAAAAATGTTCAGTGGCTTATTGGAATAAAAAGTATAATATCTCTCTGTAGAGTGCTAAGTTGAATACACTGTAGCTGTTAACTCAACTGTATTAATTCTATTCTTCAAATTCTGTCCTAATTTCTGCCTTCTTAATTGACAATAAATTGGTAGTGCTATTTAGAGTTGCATTTTTTTCAGTTTTTCTCATACTTCTAATAGTCTTTGCACCATGTATTTTGATGATACCTTTTTAGTGTATAAAGGATTATGAATATTAGATCTTTCTATGCATATTAATTTTTAAATATATAAAGTGATCGACCTTCTTTCCTTTAATTTCTTTGGCAATTAATATAGCCACTACTCCTTTTTACATTTGGATTTGCCTTATGTTTTTGCATTTCATTTTTAAAACTTTTCTGTCAAAAGACTGTCCATCTCCATATCATCAGTCTCATTCATCTCCATACATCACGTCTTTAGCTCAGCTGCTATACTATCTTTATTTTCTAATCTCTTACATATTATCAGATAAAATGATCATTTAATAAATGTGTGGAGAAGTGGATGAGTGATGGGGTCAGTTTCGAGTAGTCATCACGGTCTTCCTTGAAGGACTGTCAGTTATGTATTGTCCTTAAGTATTAACTGAACACTTGACCTTAGTTACACCCAGCTTGTGCTCAGCTCTACCTTTGACAATTGAATTACTGCTGTGCGTCACTGGGAGGATATGGGTAAAGCACAGTATTTGAGAAGTATTGAGTTATATCTTTAATACAGTAGCACAGGTTTTTATTCAGAATATTTCCAATAAAAGGCTTCCCTTAATTTACTGGTGACTTATTTAAGCACATGATATTTTCTATACAGTCTGCTCTTCTATATAATTAGAGTCATAATATTCATTTTAGGACTCACATCTTTCCTGGTCTCTGTATTAGATTTCCTGTCTCTATCTTCAATATCAATGAAGAGATACAGTGTCTTCCAAGGTCTAATAAATTACCCACATGTCCTATGAGGTACTCATTCCACTGTCTCAATATGGGTAAATGAGAAGGCTTCAGTGGATTCAGTTGGTTATTTGGGCCATTTAACAACAGCAACAACAATGAAGAATGGCATTGTTCTCTATTCAGTTGTGCAAATAGTTGAAAATATGGCAGGCATATTGAAATGAATCTATCATTACATTTAGTCTCAGTGTTTGTCTACCAAGTGGCTCTCTACTGGAGATGATTTTGCTTCCTAGGGGATATTTGACAAAATCTGAAGACATTTTCAGTGGTAGCAACTGGGGAAATTTTAAAAGTATGTAGAGGGTAAAGACCAGGGATGCCAGTAAACATCCTATAGTTCACAGGATAGCATCCCTCAACAAAGAATTATCCAACCCCAAATGTCAATAGTGCCAAGGAAGAGAATCGCTGGTCTCTCATATAAAGCAAAAGGCATTTTTGAAAGAGTGATATGAATATGGGATATGTGTGCTGTGTGGTCTGATAAAAATATAATCATTCAAGATGGAATTAGTATGATGGATTTGTCTTTTCCTAACTACTGAGATTTTTTTAAAGAGAAAGATGAATACAGTAAGAAGGAATCTCCTCTTTTATTTATAGTTGTCTTGCCTACTTCTTAAGTGGCAAAATCAAGTGAGAGGATGAGAAACTGGAAGTTCTTTGTAAGAAGTAAAATAGTACATAAATATAAGGTAGAATTGCAGATAAAGGCATTCAAGTCAATAACCATTTGTTAAGCACCTATGCTGTGTGATTCCACTGAGAATGAAACTGTTGACTAATATTCCATTCTTCTGTGTTGAAAGACTGAAATTCATAGACTTGTGATGAATGACTTTTAGAAGTGGAAATAATTGATTTGAAACAATGTTTAAGGTATTTGTATAATAGCCATGTGTGACAGATAAGGCTGAAGTTACTGGACCATGTTTCTCTCATCTTCATTCCAACAGAGCAGATCCACTGTCATCTGTTAGACATGTACTGTACAGACCGTGTTTGAAGACTGTTAAGAAGACTAGTTCGAAAAACACTAGTTGATCTACTCCAAGTCCTTCTAGAACAGTATGGAGGTTCCTTAAAAAACTAAAAATAGAACTACCATATGACCCAGCAATCCCACTACTGGGCATATACCCTGAGAAAACCATAATTCAAAAGAACACATGTACCCCAATGTTCATTGCAGCACTATTTACAATAGCCAGGACATGCAAACAACCTAAATGTCCAATGACAGATGAATGAATAAAGAAGATGTGGTACATATATACAATGGAATATTACTCAGCCTTAAAAAGGAATGAAATTGGGTCATTTGTGGAGATGTCAATGGACCTAGAGTCTTTCATAGAGTAAAGTAAGTCAGAAAGAGAAAAACAAATATCACATATTAATGCATATATGTGGAATCTAGAAAAATTGTACAGATCAACCTATTTGCAGGGCAGGAACAGAGACGCAGATGTAGAGAACGGACATGTGGACATAGGATGGGAAGGGGAGGGTAGGACGAGTTGGGAGATTAGGATTGACATATATACACTACCATGCGTAAAATAGATAGCTAGCGGAAACATGCAATAAAGCACAGGAAGCTCAGCTCAGTACTCTGTGATGACCTAGATGGGCAGGATGAGGGGGTGGGAGGGAGGTCCAAGAGGGAGGGAATATAGGTGTACATATAGCTGATTCACTTCATTGTATAGCAGAAACTAACACAACATTGTAAAGCAATTATACTCCAAAAAAAAGAATATTGAAATTTAGAAGATGTGACTTACTGGAGATTGTGTAGCTAGAAATTAATTGAACAGTCAGTGAAATTTAGGTCTTCTGACTCCTTAGAGTGTTTCTTTTCACATATTGCATTAAACTTTATACCTGTCAAAGCGTGATGATCTGAGAGAAACTTGGCCTGTGTTTTACTTGAGGGTATCCATTAGTTTCTGTGGAGTAACTGTATAATAACTCTTTATCATTTGTGACTTATTTCAGGCTTTTGAAAAATCGGTCTCAGAATGAAACAGTTATTTGCATGGATTCTTGTAGGGTTGCCTTTTCTCTCTCCACCTCTCTGTGTCTCTGTCTTTCTGTCTGTCAGTCTCTCTCTCTCTCTCTCTCTCTCTCTCTCTCTATATATATATTTCTGTAGTTTGCTTCTGTAAATTGCTATCTCCAAATCAACAAGGAAGATGAAAGATGAACAGTGAATTTTTCTACTCAAAAATGGCAGTGAGGGGCTTCCCTGATGGTTCAGTGGTTGAGAGTACGCCTGCCGATGCAGGGAACACGGGTTCGTGCCCTGGTCCGGGAAGATCCCACATGCCGCGGAGCGGCTGGGCCCGTGAGCCATGGCCGCTGAGCCTGCGTGTCCGGAGTCTGTGCTCCGCAACGGTGAGAGGGCCCGCGTACCACAAAAAAAAAAAAAAAAATGGCAGTGAGTTTTCTGGCAGATTGATTTGAATACACATCTTGTCACATTAACTACAATATGACTATCCAAGCATTAAGACTCTACCATCTATTTTCTCTCACTGAATCCAAATCATTTTCTCAGTGCTTTATAACAGAATGAAGAATATTAAATTGAGTGGATATATTTTTTTGAAGAAAATAATTGTAAAATACTATGTTAAAGTGTGTAGGATCTAATTTTATACCTATCATCATTGAATTAAAATATCTTCAACATACGGTGTGTCTTCTGGTTCTCCATTTTTCTTGACATTATTAGAGGATGTAAAATTAAGAATATTTATGTAATTTGTATATATTAATATATTAAGACCTCTGACCGTTAGAGCTATTCTTTCCATCAAAAATCTATTGCTGAACCTAGAAGAATCAGATAGCTACAAAAATGTAATTTTTTTCACATTTTATTTTTTCATGGACTTTCTTTAGAAGTCATGTGAGACTACCAAGGCTTCTCAGTTTATAATGTACCTGGGATTAAGAGCAATGTCTCCAAAGATGAAAACTGTTTAACAGGTATAATCCACAAAAAGTAAAAGTTCTCCTGTCTTATCATAAAGCATCTAAGAGGTGATGAGGTTGGGGTTGGAGGCGGGCAGTGTTACAATGTCCTCTCTGCTTTGGGAGAATGTTGTTGCTAGAGCTCTCTGTTCTCTGGCTCAAACAGGAAAGTGATTGAAGCTCTGAATCAGCATCATCAACACATTGTCTTTGTCATCATCGCAGTCATCATCATCATCACACAACCAATCCCACATGAAACCGAGTCCTACATTTACTATGTACCAGTGCGTTGCATATATTACCTTATTTAGCATTCACATTTCTGGTGTGAATTTCTGGTAGCCATTTTTCATACCTGCTATATAGACAGATTCACCAAGGTTCAGAGTATAAGTTGGGTAATTTTTTTTTTTTTTGAGTTGGGTAATTTAACTCAAGTTTACACCTCTAAATTACACCTATAAATTACAGGTCTAATTTATACCCAGGTCTCTTTGATTTTCAATTCTAATTTTTTTCCATTATACATACCACAATTAACTACTTACTTTTAATCATAAAAGCTACTGCAAAGATGGGCTGGAGTCTCTGCAAAATAGATAATATTCTGATATTGATAGATATAGATATTGATACTGATAACACCCATGAATAACAAATGCCGATGAAAACTAGAGTAGGAAGCTCAATCCTAGAGATATCAAATTTCTAAAAATTCATAAGGTAAGGAGAGAAATTGATATATTTGAGAAGGGCAGAATTAAATGAAACATAGGAATGAACTAGTGATAGTGTTATAGAAAAGTAAAGACAACATTGACCTGAGGGCTCAAGCAAATAGTCAAGAGTGGGTAAAATTTTTATAAGTGAAATATCTGCCTGAGGTTTGACCCACATTTGTAAATTTTGTGGGAAATTCTAACAGCATATCACTGGTGCCTGGAAGATTAACCAAAAGATCCACCTGACTGCTATGATTCAGGCATATCTAATCTGAAACGTGAGGCTTTCAGTTACATTGAAAAGTACAATGACGATAGAAAGAGCCAACAGGGTCATGTGCATTTTTTTCTGAATTGTTCAGGCTTTTCTATATAGAATATAAAGTAGGTGTGGTGGCCAGATTGTGAGATATTGAGCCATATGGTTTCAGGATATATTTCTCATGGTATTGGGAAATGCCAGTACGTGGAAGCTGCGATGGTCTTAAATGAAAAGTCAGAGTTATACTCACTATAGTGTCCTCTAAGCTAAAATCTATGAGGTCAAATTTAGAATGGACATTTCAATTTTATGTGGTAAAGCTTATTCCAAGAAATTTAGAAGGTAATTTATTTGGATTATTATTATTATTTTTTTGTGTGTGTGTGTGGTACGCGGGCCTCTCACTGTCGTGGCCTCTCCCGTTGCGGAGCACAGGCTCCGGACGCGCAGGCTCAGTGGCCATGGCTCACGGGCCCAGTCACTCCGCGGCACGTGGGATCCTCCCGGACCGGCACGAACCCGTGTGTCCTGCATCAGCAGGCGGACTCTCAACCACTGCAGCACCAGGGAAGTCCCAATTTGGATTATTAAAATTGATTTCCAGGTTTAGTGCATGCTACTCCATGAATGTTTCTCTACATGACCTGTACAAAACACATTTTGATTTTAATTACAGTTTAAAATCTATCTTCCTTCTTCACCGGCTGTCACCACCTACCTGTATTGGCATTATAACATCGAAGAGAAAAAACTAGTGATTTGAGTCCTTTGTATCTTAAAATTATGTAATAGACTGTTATAAATATTTCATTTAGAACAGGTGCTCTACATTCTCAACTTACATTTTTATGGCTTCTTTTTTATTGAAATATAGTTGACTGTATTTGTTATTGACTAATTATGTTAGTTTCAGGTATACTACATAATAATTTGACATTTGCATACATTAGAAGTGATCACCATGATAAGTCTAGTAACCATCTTGCCCATACAAAGTTATTACAATATTAT
Organism: Monodon monoceros; assembly: GCF_005190385.1. Lineage (NCBI taxonomy): Eukaryota > Metazoa > Chordata > Mammalia > Artiodactyla > Monodontidae > Monodon > Monodon monoceros. Next base: position 69,501,789 of record NW_021703777.1, read on the forward strand.
TAACCACATTCCTTATGCTGCATATTACATCCCAATGACTTATTTATTATATAATTGGAGGTTTGTACCTCTTAATCCTCTTCACCTATTTTGTCCCACCTCACCCCCCTACCCTCTGGCAAGCATCTGTTTGTTCTCTGTATCTATGAGACTGTTTTCATTTTGCTTTGTTTTTTTTTTTACATTTCACATTTAAGTGAGATCATGCAGTATTTGTCTTTCTCTGTGATTTATTTCACTTGTTATAATACCCTCTAGGTCCAATCATGTTGTCCCAAAGGACAAGATCTCATTCTTTTTTTATGGCTAAGTAATATTACATTGTGTATATATACGACATTTTCTTCATCCATTCATCTACGATGGACACTTTAGGTTGCTTCCATATCTTGGCTATTTTAAATAATGCTGCAATGAACATTGATGTGTGTATATTTTTTGAATTAGTGTTTTCTTTGGGTAAATATCACTTTTGTTTTTCATCCAATAAATATATATTAATCATATTCTAGTACAAAAGTTTGTGTTGGGTGCTTATGTTTTAAATCTGATTGGAAAGAAAAAGCTCAGGGTTAATTGTATCTGGAATTAGGAACATGAGAATAATGGCGTGTTACATATCTATAGAACTTTACAAATTACAAACTGCTCTCACAGTTGTTAAACTTCATTCTTTTAACACTTTTCAAAGTTTAATGTGTACAGGAAACACTTGGGGATTTTGTTAAGATGTCAGTTCTGATTCAGCAAGTCTGGGCTTTAGTTTCTGCATTTCCTACAAGGTCCTGGGTGATACCAGTGTTGCTGGTTCACTTCCAGTAGTGAGGCAGTTTTCCCATTTGTCCCTCCTTTGCTGCCAGTGAGGTAACTGAGACTGGACAGGTTGAATGACTAAACCACAGTCACACGGTGGAACTGGTCAAGCCAGGAGCAGTTCATGAGAGGCTTGATTTAGACCAGTACCAGTTTCACCTCATGATAGAACTGAAATTGTGCTTCAGAGAGACCCTCTGAAAAGAGTTAGGAGAGAACATAGTACAAACTTATTAAGAAACATGTAGGGCTTCCCTGGTGGTGCAGTGGTTGAGAATCCGCCTGCCGATGCGGGGGACACGGGTTCGTGCCCTGGTCCAGGAAGATCCCACATGCCGCGGAGCGGCTGGGCCCGTGAGCCATGGCCGCTGAGCCTGCGTGTCCGGAGCCTGTGCTCCGCAACGGGAGAGGCCACAACAGTGAGAGGCCCGCGTACCGCA